>NW_027172003.1:30000-37500 GCF_036898095.1 Palaemon carinicauda
TGGTAGGGAAATGTCACTGTCCCTTGCCTCTGTCATCCATGAGCTGCCTTTAGACCCAAGCGACTTGCCACAGATAAAACAGAAATTTAAATGATATGCAGGATTGTTACAATTGACTAGAAATTCCAATGCGTAAAGATTTCCTGCGGATAAAACTCGTTGTTTATTGTAATGTTGCTTCATTTAACATCATATTTAAGAAAGCTACAAGATAGCTGTATTTTCAATTGAATATATTACCATAGAATTTGGCAGGAACATAAAAACTATGTTTCCCATCATTCCCTGATATTTACATTTGGATATGTGAATTATTCTTGGAACAGTTTACTCCTCCGCCAAAAATAACCATTTAACCCATACAAAAATAAACGTTTGCTGTTTCCTTTCTATGGCAGATATCAAACTGAAATTTGATATGGAAAAAGTAAACATCCATTCCATAAATCTTTGAATATTTTACTTAGATATGTCAAGTATTCTACGAGTAATTTACGGCGCCACCGAAAATCGGTCTCCCGCGGAGAGCGAAAAAGGACTACTGAGAATTTTCTATGACAATTATCAATACAAAAATTGATATAACTATATATCACATAACAACAATCAAAGCATGTGCAAATAATTCGTATATCTGTAGAATTCTAGCAGTAGTTTGTTCCTCCTCAATGATTTTTTAGCTAAAAGTCGTCACTTACGAACAAAGGTAACAGCCAGGGTATGCCTATATCAGGTATGAACATGAAAATTAGCAGAAACTAAGCTTATATATATATATATATATATATATATATATATATATATATATATATATATATATATATATATATATATATATATATATATATATATATATATATACATATATATATATATATATATATATATATATATATATATATATATATATATATATATATATATATATATATATATATATGAATAATCCCTTAGAATTTCATATGATTATTGATATAGGAGTTATTTAATCCGCCGCCGATAATGTCAGTTTCTCCCTCCCATCCCCGCTCCGAAATCTATAGTTAGGGAATAACTGGGCTAAGGGTTTGGTGCGATACTTTAAAAAAAATCTTTGGCATATCATATAAGGTTACTCACTTCGTTCGCGACAATTATTATCATATATTACTTGAGTGGTCAATAGACCTAACAAAAAAATCACCGTCTCCGGAAAAAAATATTCCCATCGGAAATTGTATTCAAACATGCTAAAGGTAATGTGTCATGAAATGATTTCATCGGGATGAAAAGTCATATCAGAACATTCTTTACATTATACGATATTCCTGAAATATCTTATTTTCACAGTGGTGATTCTATCGTTATTTCCTTTTTTGTGATGATACCCTTTGAAAAATTATTAAATTAAATGATTACCAAAAGATTTTTAGAACTTTCTAACTCCCCTTCGTCTCTCTCAACTGTTGTGTGTAGGAAACCAACAAATTTCAGGATTCACTTAATGTATTTTTTTTTTCCTTACGATTAAGTGAACAATCGTTAAAGAATTCTTTAATTGTTAAATTTTCCTTTTATTTCAATAAACTCTACTAACACTGATCGTATAATAAGATTTTATTTTACAGATCCCATTTATAAAAATGCATGAAACTTTAACTTCAACTACGAGTTCCTTTAGTAAATTGATTTATACTACTGTATTTACCTGGAAAATGTAGAGCAATAAGAAAGGCAAATAAAAAATTGAAATACCTCCAGGAATGATTATAGCTTCACCTTAATAATAGTTACTGAGACATTATGACATTTCAGGTGCATCAATTTTGTATAAAAACAATACTAGTTTATGCAGTATTTTTACATTTGTTTGAAAACTCTATTGGAATTCTATGCGTATAAAAGCATCTCTATTTTTTTAAGAGAAAGAAATTACTTTATTGTATTTTAAGATTTACTAATAATAAATATTATGAGATCAATAGTAATAATATGATCAATAATAAAAACGTTAATATAATTGGTTGAAGAAGAATAATAAAGAGAAAATTTTAAAACAATTGACAAATATTCAAGTACAACACAGTTTATTGTATATGATACTCATCTTTGATTACAAAAAGTGAAAGTTCATAAAATAATACGTGAACTAATAACAACTGTAACAATTCTGCATCTTAATAAAGAAAAAACATTGAAGAATATTCATTTTTAATATTTTTTTTTAATCAAATAATTTAGTATAACAGCGTCGTTCACCGTTTTTAAAGATTAGTTTTGCATTTATTAAAAAAAACTATTCAGGAGAAAATCCACTGGTGAAGTATGTTACGAGAATCCTGACTGTTCATAATTTTCAAGAAATTATCCCAAAACAGACTTTAAATTACCTACATTATACAAATATTTTGGAAGCAAAGAAAGAAGAGAGACCACTCATTACAAACATTACAAAAGAGGTTATACGTTTAGATGTGCTATTGTTTCAACGGTTAAATTGACCATCATAGCTTACAATTGGTCATACTTAGGATATGGTAATTTTCTTGAATTTTTTAAGGTTTTCGTAATGCTACTAATGCTACTAAAGACTACGTAGGGCGGGAGTTGAGAAGATGTACCACACTAAAAGAGTCTACAATATTCAAATGTTTACTTAGGGTGTGAAGTAAATAGTCACTTTGCAGCATATGTGCAGAGGTTAATGCGAATCTCAAGTAATTTTGTGACAACTTATGAAGACATAATATCCTTCGGAGAGTGCATGGGATTGCCATGCTCTCAAAGGACTGACACTTATAATTAGAAATAGATTCAAAATTCAAAACCAGAAAACCAATAAACAGATTTGTATTGAAATGACGCATATTGGTAGACCATGCTCAAGGATAAGTACTGTACTAGAAATATCTTTAGTTATAAAGAAAGTCTTCCTGCAACAGTTAAAAAGAGGTAACAGACTCTCTGATTTTCTGTTAAAATAAGTACTTAAACAAAAAACATCCCTCTTAATATACTAGTTTTACAAAACACCAGAGTTTCAAAATAAGTTTAATTAGATTTAGACGTTTTACATGATACTGAGTACTCTCATCATTAAACCATAGAAGTTTCTAAGATAAAAGGTGAATTTACTGAATTGTAATTATTACTATCATTACTAGCCATGCTACAACCCTGGTTGGAAAAGCAGAATGACACACTCCCAAGACCTCCAACAGGGTAATGTAGCTCAGTGATGAAAGGAAATAAGTTAATAGCAGATAAAGTATATATAAGTATTGAATATTAGATTATGTTAATTATTTTCCGAATAGATTAAGTGCAATTGAAATATGAAATCGATGCAAAACTAAGAGGAGGAGAATACTTCTTTTAGATACACCATTATTCAACTCTGGCAGTGACGTTGATGTATAATAACCCAAGTTATCTTCGGATGGAGGGAGACTGAATGGATCAACTTAGGAAACTCTCTTGAGCTTTAGTTCCATCATCAGCTGAATGATGAGAGAAACTAATGAAGGAGCCACTGATAGATGACACTCTGAGACTATTCAATGGGATTCTGTCTCAATCTATACAGCCAGTAAACAATGTTATTTCAGGTGACCTTCAGAGGATTATCATATATATATATATATATATATATATATATATATATATATATATATATATATATATATATATATATATATATATATATATATATATATATATATATATATATATATATATATATATATATATATATATATATATATATATATATATATATATATATATACATATATATATATATACATATATTTATATGTAAATGTATATATATATATATATATATATATATATATATATATATATATATATATATATATATATATACATATATATATATGTATATATACATATATATATATATTATTTGTACATTCATGTATAATTATGAATACTTATATGTATATGTTGGAAGATGTTCATAGATCAAGATGAAAACTTTTATAATTACAAATTTTTTAAAATTGAATAGTGTTTGAAAACTTCAGTCCCTTACTCTTGCAACGTCCCTTAATTATCAAAATATCCCGAATAAAATTCTGTTGTTTTATCTATATTTAATAAATAGTTAAAATCGTTCGTTGTATCTGCTTGAATGCCTTGAATACATCACTTATGATAGATCTTAGCCCCTTCAAAGAACACCTTCTTGGCATTCGCTAATAATATATAATTCTTCTCCTTACTTTACTTCTCCATAATCTAGTGAATAGTTAAAGAAGGCCATTATGAATATGTTCTAGGTAGCAGAGGTGAAACTTATTAATAAAATCCTAATATTTTAAGTTCATTACGGGATGCAGAATTGCAAGAGCCCGTGCGTGGCTTGGAAGGGCGAGGTCATTCACAACAACAGCAACAACAATAGTTACAATAACATTCAAGGTTCCTTTTCTCATAACATAGATAAGCTTCCCAGTACCATACGATCAGTAGTGGTATATTATCGAGTTTCAGAAATACTATTTGCTCAAAGTTGGAATCGATTTCCAATGCACAGAAATATTAGACTAAGTTTTAAAAATTCTTCTTCAATAGGAATTTTGATATTGCAGCCGAAGAGCATATCCCTCTCTCTCTCTCTCTCTCTCTCTCTCTCTCTCTCTCTCTCTCTCTCTCTCTCTCTCTCTCTCTCTCTCTCTCTCTCTCTCTCTCTCGGAATTATTACCAATTTGTTCAACGACAATATCTCCACTGTTTGATTTATAACATAGCTAGAAATTTTGGCTCCCATGGAAACAAGTCACTCATATTCTTATATTATTCTGTAAATGATTTTTTTTTTCATTCTTCATGTTCCATTGAAGTTCATAATATCTACTTTTGTAAGTATTAATTCATTGATCTTAAATTATTCACATTCTATTTTTCTGAAAATCTATACTATGGTATTGTTATAAATGTATATGTTCATGTATTTAAAACACAACTAAGAAATTCTATAGTCTATTAAATTTGACTATTTATGAAACACAGAATTATGTTTTTTTTCTTTTTTTTCTGTTACGCTTCCTGATAAGTCTAAGGCATTCAATATGTCTCAATTTGCCTATTTCTAGAAAGTTATGCTGATTTCTATATATATATATATATATATATATATATATATATATATATATATATATATATATATATATATATATATATATATATATATATATATATATATATATATATATATATATATATATATATATATATATATATATATTTTATATATATATATATATATATATATATATATATATTATATATATATATATATATATATATATATATATATATATATATATATATATATATATATATATATATATATATATATATATATATATATGATATGAAATTATATATTCCATATCTAATTGGTTAATGGAAATGTTGTTTGTAAAGGTAATTTACTTAGCTTCCTCCTGAGACAGTTATTCAGAATTCTAAGATATTTAGATATGAATGAAGACTGCAAAATCCGTTATAATCCTCAGATAATGCATATAGGATCCCATACTTAAGAGACATAGAGTGTGGGAGTATGATGACATCTTGAACCTTTGCTATATTTCAAAGATGAAAAGCAGAAACAAGTTTAGATCCGAAACTGTAAAGCATAGTCTTTTCCAAAGTTATCTTCATAGTCCTGGAATAATAAAACCTCAAGCCATGATATATATATATATATATATATATATATATATATATATATATATATATATATATATATATATATATATATATATATATATATATATATATATATCTGCAGGAGAACTTCAACACCGGACTTTAGTAGCTCAGGGGTTGCATAAATCTTTACTGGCACAAGTAAGCGTTAGTGTGTCTATTTTCATCTCTGGAAACTCCCTTATATTCAATAATTCAGGAGTGATGATTTTTTCTTATAATTTTCGATTCCTCTGGTTTGAAGAAAGGCGATGCTATTTACGACTACGTCAATTAGTTATCTATATACAAAAGATATTTAAAAAAAAAAAGTTTCAATAACAATTGCTCCTATTGTTCCTTAGTATTCTCTTAATACATCTGCTTTAGTGAATAAAGAAACACACTGAATGTTTTTGTAAAGCCATTGCTATTTAAGACTACGTCAATTAAAGATCTGTTTATAAAAGATATTTTTCATATCATAATCTCAGTAACCTTATATACTTTCATTTTTATTCATTATTCTCTTAAAACATCTGCTTTAGTCAATAATGGAAACTACTGATTTTTTTTTTTTTTTTTTTTGGTATGTACATAAAGCTATTTACATCTGAATCTGATTTATTGATTTTGACTAGTTTCTCCAAAGATTTGGTTTTCAACTTCTATATAAAACACTTTTCCATTGCATTCTATTATGTTTTCTGAACAATGTCAAATATCTAAGCGTTTTCTTTATTCCAGGATTTTTACCGTTTTAAAAACGTATATGTTGAAGTAAATGAGTGATATTGCAGTCTCCAACTCGTAAAAGATAATAACAAAGTAAGGTATTTTTACTGGAATACGGTTGACAATACTATATTTTTACTGATAATTTACGATTGAAATTAGTTTTTTTTTTTTCTATCAGTGTATGACTGTTTTCTATTATGATAAATAAGAAAGTAGATTTTTTCCTCTTACATTCAGTAACCAACAGAAAATAAAACTCTTCCGGCAAGATTGATCAAAGGCTCTTTCATTTCCCCTTATCAGCGTTGTAATAAGCATTTCTTTATTATACACTACAAATGTTCAAATGTCGCTAATAAATGGCAGTGGCACCGGGGAGGATAATGGCCTACAGACTGACCATATATAAATAGGATGAACACCCAAATCCTCTCTCCATCATGCTAGGACCAGGAAGGACCAGGCAAGGGCTTCTCATGGCTCAGTGGGTAGACGCATAAGAGCTCTCCCAAAACCCCCTTCTAGCTCATAAGGTGGTTAAGGATAAAGACACTATTAAAAACTATCTTCAAACCCCCTTTCCGTAAAGCAAGGATCAGGGAGAGCCAGGCAATGGCTCTTGATGGCTCAGTAGGTATCCCTATGAGATCCCCAAACCCCTTATTAGCACATAAGATTGGTGAAGTTGCAGACATTAATAATTATCGCGACTGATCTGTTGTTTCCAACTCTCTTCCAACGCATTGCAATGCAGAGATTTTTCCAAGAAGCTTCCTCGACCAAACAAAACGAAATTTTTGAGGAAATACCCAGTTTCTTTATTTCAATATGTTATTCTCAATAAGGTTAGAATAACATATCTTTTTACAATGATACAATTAATAAAAACGGCGATGCTGACCCGATTCCATCTGGCAATACGATTAACAAAAAGATTAACTAAAATCTATGATTATCCTAAGAGTGAAAAGTGAAAAGTCTTCAATTTTAAATTACTGCGTAAAAATTCAGATAATGTGTGGTTTAATGGTGGCTCAAGGAAGTTAATGCAAAAAAAAAAAAAAA
>NW_027172003.1:70000-75000 GCF_036898095.1 Palaemon carinicauda
AAATCATCACTCCTGAATTATTGAATATAAGGGAGTTTCCAGAGATGAAAATAGACACACTAACGCTTACTTGTGCCAGTAAAGATTTATGCAACCCCTGAGCTACTAAAGTCCGGTGTTGAAGTTCTCCTGCAGATATATATATATATCATGGCTTAAGGTTTTATTATTCCAGGACTATGAAGATAACTTTGGAAAAGACTATGATTTACAGTTTCGGATCTAAACTTGTCTCTGCTTTTCATCTTTGAAATATAGCAAAGGTTCAAGATGTCATCATACTCCCACACTCTATGTCTCTTAAGTATGGGATCCTATATGCATTATCTGAGGATTATAACGGATTTTGCAGTCTTCATTCATATCTAAATATCTTAGAATTCTGAATAACTGTCTCAGGAGGAAGCTAAGTAAATTACCTTTACAAACAACATTTCCATTAACCAATTAGATATGGAATATATAATTTCATATATATATATATATATATATATATATATATATATATATATATATATATATATATAAATATATATATATATATATATATATATATATATATATATATATATATATATATATATATATATATATAGAAATCAGCATAACTTTCTAGAAATAGGCAAATTGAGACATATTGAATGCCTAAGACTTATCAGGAAGCGTAACAGAAAAAAAGAAAAAAAAAACATAATTCTGTATGTTTCATAAATAGTCAAATTTAATAGACTATAGAATTTCTTAGTTGTGTTTTAAATACCTGAACATATACATTTATAACAATACCATAGTATAGATTTTCAGAAAAATAGAATGTGAATAATTTAAGGTCAATGAATTAATACTTACAAAAGTAGATATTATGAACTTCAATGGAACATGAAGAATGAAAAAAAAAATCATTTACAGAATAATATAAGAATATGAGTGACTTGTTTCCATGGGAGCCAGAATTTCTAGCTATGTTATAAATCAAACAGTGGAGATATTGTTGTTGAACAAATTGGTAATAATTCCGAGAGAGAGAGAGAGAGATAGAGAGAGAGAGAGAGAGAGAGAGAGAGAGAGAGAGAGAGAGAGAGAGAGAGAGAGAGAGAGAGAGAGAGAGGGATATGCTCTTCGGCTGCAATATCAAAATTCCTATTGAAGAAGAATTTTTAAAACTTAGTCTAATATTTCTGTGCATTGGAAATCGATTCCAACTTTGAGCAAATAGTCTTTCTGAAACTCGATAATATACCACTACTGATCGTATGGTACTGGGAAGCTTATCTATGTTATGAGAAAAGGAACCTTGAATGTTATTGTAACTATTGTTGTTGCTGTTGTTGTGAATGACCTCGCCCTTCCAAGCCACGCACGGGCTCTTGCAATTCTGCATCCCGTAATGAACTTAAAATATTAGGATTTTATTAATAAGTTTCACCTCTGCTACCTAGAACATATTCATAATGGCCTTCTTTAACTATTCACTAGATTATGGAGAAGTAAAGTAAGGAGAAGAATTATATATTATTAGCGAATGCCAAGAAGGTGTTCTTTGAAGGGGCTAAGATCTATCATAAGTGATGTATTCCAGGCATTCAAGCAGATACAACGAACGATTTTAACTATTTATTAAATATAGATAAAACAACAGAATTTTATTCGGGATATTTTGATAATAAAGGGACGTTGCAAGAGTAAGGGACTGAAGTTTTCAAACACTATTTAATTTTAAAAAATTTGTAATTATAAAAGTTTTCATCTTGATCTATGAACATCTTCCAACATATACATATAAGTATTCATAATTATACATGAATTTACAAATAATATATATATATATATATATATATATATATATATATATATATATATATATATATATATATATATATATATATATATATATGTATATATATATACACACACACACACGCATATATATACATATTTATGTATATATATATATATATATATATATATATATATATATATATATATGTATATATATATATATGTATATATACATATATATATATATATATATATATATATATATATATATATATATATATATATATATATACATTTACATATAAATATATATATATATATATATATATATATATATATATATATATATATATAAATAAATAAATATATATATATATATATATATATATATATATATATATATATATATATATATATATATATATATATATATATATATATATATGATAATCCTCCGAAGGTCACCTGAAATAACATTGTTTACTGGCTGTATAGATTGAGACAGAATCCCATTGAATAGTCTCAGAGTGTCATCTATCAGTGGCTCCTTCATTAGTTTCTCTCATCATTCAGCTGATGATGGAACTAAAGCTCAAGAGAGTTTCCTAAGTTGATCCATTCAGTCTCCCTCCATCCGAAGATAACTTGGGTTATTATACATCAACGTCACTGCCAGAGTTGAATAATGGTGTATCTAAAAGAAGTATTCTCCTCCTCTTAGTTTTGCATCGATTTCATATTTCAATTGCACTTAATCTATTCGGAAAATAATTAACATAATCTAATATTCAATACTTATATATACTTTATCTGCTATTAACTTATTTCCTTTCATCACTGAGCTACATTACCCTGTTGGAGGTCTTGGGAGTGTGTCATTCTGCTTTTCCAACCAGGGTTGTAGCATGGCTAGTAATGATAGTAATAATTACAATTCAGTAAATTCACCTTTTATCTTAGAAACTTCTATGGTTTAATGATGAGAGTACTCAGTATCATGTAAAACGTCTAAATCTAATTAAACTTATTTTGAAACTCTGGTGTTTTGTAAAACTAGTATATTAAGAGGGATGTTTTCTGTTTAAGTACTTATTTTAACAGAATATCAGAGAGTCTGTTACCTCTTTTTAACTGTTGCAGGAAGACTTTCTTTATATCTAAAGATATTTCTAGTACAGTACTTATCCTTGAGCATGGTCTACCAATATGCGTCATTTCAATACAAATCTGTTTATTGGTTTTCTGGTTTTGAATTTTGAATCTATTTCTAATTATAAGTGTCAGTCCTTTGAGAGCATGGCAATCCCATGCACTCTCCGAAGGATATTATGTCTTCATAAGTTGTCACAAAATTATTTGAGATTCGCATTAACCTCTGCACATATGCTGCAAAGTGATTATTTACTTCACACCCTAAGTAAACATTTGAATATTGTAGACTCTTTTAGTGTGGTACATCTTCTCAACTCCCGCCCTACGTAGTCTTTAGTAGCATTAGTAGCATTACGAAAACCTTAAAAAATTCAAGAAAATTACCATATCCTAAGTATGACCAATTGTAAGCTATGATGGTCAATTTAACCGTTGAAACAATAGCACATCTAAACGTATAACCTCTTTTGTAATGTTTGTAATGAGTGGTCTCTCTTCTTTCTTTGCTTCCAAAATATTTGTATAATGTAGGTAATTTAAAGTCTGTTTTGGGATAATTTCTTGAAAATTATGAACAGTCAGGATTCTCGTAACATACTTCACCAGTGGACTTTCTCCTGAATAGTTTTTTTTTTTAATAAATGCAAAACTAATCTTTAAAAACGGTGAACGACGCAGTTATACTAAATTATTTGATTAAAAAAAAATATTAAAAATGAATATTCTTCAATGTTTTTTCTTTATTAAGATGCAGAATTGTTACAGTTGTTATTAGTTCACGTATTATTTTATGAACTTTCACTTTTTGTAATCAAAGATGAGTATCATATACAATAAACTGTGTTGTACTTGAATATTTGTCAATTGTTTTAAAATTTTCTCTTTATTATTCTTCTTCAACCAATTATATTAACGTTTTTATTATTGATCATATTATTACTATTGATCTCATAATATTTATTATTAGTAAATCTTAAAATACAATAAAGTAATTTCTTTCTCTTAAAAAAATAGAGATGCTTTTATACGCATAGAATTCCAATAGAGTTTTCAAACAAATGTAAAAATACTGCATAAACTAGTATTGTTTTTATACAAAATTGATGCACCTGAAATGTCATAATGTCTCAGTAACTATTATTAAGGTGAAGCTATAATCATTCCTGGAGGTATTTCAATTTTTTATTTGCCTTTCTTATTGCTCTACATTTTCCAGGTAAATACAGTAGTATAAATCAATTTACTAAAGGAACTCGTAGTTGAAGTTAAAGTTTCATGCATTTTTATAAATGGGATCTGTAAAATAAAATCTTATTATACGATCAGTGTTAGTAGAGTTTATTGAAATAAAAGGAAAATTTAACAATTAAAGAATTCTTTAACGATTGTTCACTTAATCGTAAGGAAAAAAAAAATACATTAAGTGAATCCTGAAATTTGTTGGTTTCCTACACACAACAGTTGAGAGAGACGAAGGGGAGTTAGAAAGTTCTAAAAATCTTTTGGTAATCATTTAATTTAATAATTTTTCAAAGGGTATCATCACAAAAAAGGAAATAACGATAGAATCACCACTGTGAAAATAAGATATTTCAGGAATATCGTATAATGTAAAGAATGTTCTGATATGACTTTTCATCCCGATGAAATCATTTCATGACACATTACCTTTAGCATGTTTGAATACAATTTCCGATGGGAATATTTTTTTCCGGAGACGGTGATTTTTTTGTTAGGTCTATTGACCACTCAAGTAATATATGATAATAATTGTCGCGAACGAAGTGAGTAACCTTATATGATATGCCAAAGATTTTTTTTAAAGTATCGCACCAAACCCTTAGCCCAGTTATTCCCTAACTATAGATTTCGGAGCGGGGATGGGAGGGAGAAACTGACATTATCGGCGGCGGATTAAATAACTCCTATATCAATAATCATATGAAATTCTAAGGGATTATTCATATATATATATATATATATATATATATATATATATATATATATATATATATATATATATATATATATAGCTTAGTTTCTGCTAATTTTCATGTTCATACCTGATA
>NW_027172003.1:80000-94584 GCF_036898095.1 Palaemon carinicauda
TTCAAATGATTCTTTTTCTGAATGGTTTCACTATCGTTGCTGTATCACTGTCTTCTTTTTCAAGTATCAATCAAAATATTAAGCGTGTTTTGATATATATAAAAGGGTAATGTATTATTATGAAAGTTTTTGCCATTATTATTATTATTATTATTATTATTATCACTTGCTAAGCTACTACTCTAATTTGACAAGCATGATGCAAAAAGCCCAAGGGCCCCAACGAGGAAAATAGCCCAGTGGGGAAAAGAAACAAGTAAAAATAGAATATTTTAAGAAGAGTAAAAATATTAAAATGAATATTTCTCATGTAAACAATAAAAACTTTAACAAAACAAGAGGAAGAGAAATTAGATAGAATAGTGTACCCTCAAGCAAGAAAACTCTAACCCAAGACAGTGGAAGACCATGGTATAGACCAAGACTAGAGAACTATGGTTTGATTTTGGACTGTCATTCTCCTAGAAGAGTTTCTTACCATAGCTAAGGAGTCTCTTCTACCCTTATCAAGAAGAAAGTAGCCACTGAACAATTACAGAGCAGTAACCTCTTGGGTGAAGAAGAATATGCCAGACTATTTGGTGTATGTGTAGGCAAAGGGAAAGTGAACCATAACCAGAAAGATTGATCCAGTGTAATACTGTCTTACCAGTCAAAGGACCCCAAACCTCTCTAGCAGCAGTATATCAACGGGTGGCTGGTGCCCTGGCCAACCTACTACCTATACCATTACCACGAAATGAACAAAAGTATATTTTTTTTATTCACCATACTCAGTTTTGTTAAATCTTAGTAGTGATTTTCCTCAAATCAAAATTATGTAGTTATTTTTAACGATTATATTTGATTACCTATTACCATAACGGTAAATATATTGAAATACCATGGACACACATAAGACAAATGACTGACCAAATAACGGAATATTTTTGTCCTCTTCATATGGGATTTTTCTGAGTATTAATGATATAGATAACTTCAAAACAGAATAAAACATATCATATGTAACACTAATTAGCTTCTAATGGTAAATGTTTATGCAAATATATGTTTGAATTATCAACTTCACTTCTCACTTTTTTTTTATCTACAAAAAAAAAAGTATCCTCAACCATTGTTGCAATAAAATAGAACTTGATATCTGACTATAATATTTTACTTTAAATCCAGATCGCGAAATACAAGCATCGAGTAAAATCCAGTATAACTGCGCGTCTAAAGTATATGGATTCTGCCAGGTACAAAAATTGGTAAATGGAGAAGTTGAAAGGTGGAAATTGAAACAATCGGGGGAAAAGGTTAACAGGTCATGCCCGAAAGCACTGGAAAAATTATGTAACTCTGAATTGGGTCATATCAGAGTGTCGTAATACCGAGAAAGAGAGAGAGAGAGAGAGAGGGAGAGAGAGAGAGAGAGAGAGAGAGAGAGAGAGAGAGAGAGAGAGAGAGAGAGAGAGATTAATCGCAGGAGATTTTTTAAAGAGGTAGTAAGGATGCATATTTGAAGATATTAATACTTTAAACTGCTAAGAAGATATCTATTAGGGAAGTAGATTTTGCGAGTCGCCACTTAGGTGATAACTGAGAGGTGAGGTAAATGCTTCTAATTTATTTCAACAGACAGCGAGCTTATATACACGTTTGAATCTGTGTCGATGTACTTTTCTCGTTTGGCATGAATTATAGACACAGACCTAATCCTTATCATCATTAGTGATGCCGTGATAAATGAACTTCATTTTAAGTAACCTTGCAGTAGATTGGTACGAGGGATGTGAAAGGCCATGAATGAAATCAAACATCAGTTAGTGCATGGGAGCAGGTATCCATGGTCCAGCTCTACCAATGCTGGTGTCACAGAAGAGGATGGTGGTGGAGTTGTTGAGAGGGACGTGTACCAACCGTGTTTCACACAATTATATATTATGGTTGTATCTTCGCTCTTCCCTCTCACTAAAACGAACATGAAAATTCACCAATGTGACGAGCCGAGAGAGGAGTTGTGAAATCAAAGGCAGATTGGAAACGACTGAGTTACATTGTTGTGGAACACTCTCCTTATATACAAAACCTCAAGTCAACAGGACATGACAAGTTCACAAGACAGACAAAATCACAGAGGAAAAACCAGACTTGAATTTTCATGTTCGTTTTAGTGCGAGGGAAGAGCGAAGATACAACCATAATATATACAAAATGAATTATGTACAATTGTGTGAAAAACGGTTGGTACATGGCTCCCCCCCTAAAAATGACATAGTGTACATGTTAAATAGGGCGCCCTGATCTAGAGAGGCGAACTGTAGGCGGGTCATCTGGCAGAAGATAAGCAGGTTTTAGACGATCAATGGAGACCCAGTCTTCTTTGCCCCGAATGTTTAGGAGGAATGCTTTCGGACTGCGTCGGATCAAAAGGTAAGGTCCCGTGTAAGGGGGCGTTAACGGTGGCTTGCTGGTGTCGTTGCGCAGGAAGACGTGCGTTGCAGAGTGCAAGTCCGTTGGTATGTGATGCTCCGCTGGGGGCTTGGAAGTCTGGCGGCACGGAGTAAATTTTCCCACGACGTGACGTATGCGCTGGAGATCGTCGGAGGAGGTTGTAGAAGGAAAAACTCGGCAGGGACGACCAACGGGTCACCATACACCATTTCGGCTGCCGAGACGTCGAGGGCGTCTTTAGGAGTGGTCCTTAGTCCAAGGAGGACACAGGGAAGCTGAGTAAACCAGTTGCAATCCTTGCAGCGGGACATCAAAGCTGCTTTGAGGGTGCGATGAAAATGTTCAACCATTCCATTGGCAGCGGGGTTGTAGGCCGTTGTGTGATGTAGGGTGATGCCCAGGAGATTCGCTAATGACGTCCATAATTGAGAGGTGAAAGTGGTTTCCCTGTCAGAAGTAATATGCTCCGGGATACCAAATCTTGAAATCCATCCAGAGAGTAAGGCAGATATACATAAGGCTGACGTTGCAGTTTCCATGGGAATGGCTTCAGGCCAACGAGTGGAGCGGTCGATGACGGTAAACAGGTAACGATGTCCTTGTGATGTGGGTAGGGGGCCTACAACGTCGACGTGAATGTTTGGGAAACGACGCTGAGGTTGAGGAAAGGTGCCCACTCCTGAATCCGTGTGTCGATGTACTTTGGAAGTTTGGCAAGAAGTACAGGCACGGACCCAATCCTTAGCATCCTTAGAAATGCCGTGCCAAATGAACTTTGCCTTTAGCAGCTGTGCAGTAGAACGGCACGAGGGATGTGAAAGGCCGTGGATGAAATCAAACACCTGTCGGCGCATGGGAGCAGGAATCCAAGGTCGCGGTCTACCAGTACTGACGTCACAGAGGAGGGTGGTGTTGGAGTTTTCGAGGGGAAAATTCTCCCAACGGAGGGACGTGCAGGATGTCCTACAAGCTTGATACTCTGGATCCTGTCGTTGGGCTTCAGCCAGGGCGTTGTAATCCAATCCCAGTTGAACGGTAGCCAACGTGTTTCTTGACAGGGCATCGGCAACGGGATTCATTTTCCCAGGGACGTATTGGAGGGTGCAATTGTATTCAGCCACGGCGGAGAGATATCGGCGTTGACGGGCGGACCAGGCGTCAGACTGTCGAGTGAAGGCGTGCACCAGAGGCATGGGGTCTGTGCGAATGACGAAGGGCGTACCTTCTAAGAAATGGCGAAAGTGACGGATAGCCAGGTGCACCGCCAGCAATTCTCGATCGAAGGTAGAATAACCCGATTCTGCCTTGGACAGTTTTCTGCTGAAGAAGGCCAATGGGCGGGGCGAGCCTTTGACCACCTACTCGAGTACTGCACCAATAGCGACGTCGCTAGCATCGGTGGAGAGAAGGAGAGGGGCGTGTGGGATAGGAAAAGTGAGAGCCGCAGCAGTTGATAGGGCCTTTTTTGCATTGCAGAAGGCCGCTTCTTGAAGGGGACCCCACTTCAAGTCCTTTGGCTTGCCCTTGAGGGAGGCGTAGAGGCGAGCAAGAGTGGCGGCAATGGCTGGCAGAAAACGGTGATAATAGTTGATCATGCCCAAGAATTCCTGCAGAGCTTTGACGGTCGAGGGCGTGGGGAAATTCTGAACGGCTGCTACCTTCTCAGGGAGGGGATGGACTCCTTCAGGAGTGATACGGTGCCCTAAGAACGACACTTCGTTGGCGCCAAAGGTACACTTGTCGTACCGGACTACAAGGCCGTTTTGTTGCAGGCGGTCGAGCACGATGCGCAGGTGACGGAGGTGTTCCTCTTTTGAGGAGGAGAACACAAGTATGTCGTCCACATAACATACACAGAAAGGGAGGTCCCCTAAGATGCCATCCATGAGACGTTGAAACGTTGCCCCAGCATTACGAAGGCCAAAACAGGAGTAATTGAAGGTGTATGTGCCAAACGGAGTGGTGATGGCGGTCTTGGGGATGTCTTCTGGGTTCATAGGCACCTGATAATACACCTTCAGGAGGTCGAGCGTAGAGAAAACCTTTGCTTTGTGCAGGTAGGAGGTTACATCGGCAATGTTTGGGAGGGTGTAGTGATCCGGTTCTGTTTGCATGTTCAGGCGCCTGTAATCCCCGCACGGACGGAGGGAGCCGTCTTTCTTCAGAACGATGTGTAAGGGTGACGACCATGGGCTGGAGGCCTTTTGGCAAAGGCCCATTTTCTCCATTTCGGCGAACGTCTGTTTGGCGGCTGCCAATCGTTCCGGTGCCAGATGTCTGAATTTTGCGAAGACTGGGGGTCCTGTCATCTTGATATGGTGATAAATACCGTGCTTAGCAGGAACCGTGGGCGTTTGGCGAAGTTCTGGACGGAAAACTTCCGGGTACGACGTGAGGAGGTGGGCGTAGGCATCCGTGGGTGCGCTGATGTGGAGAGCGAGGTTAGAGGGGGCGGGTTGAAGAGGTGTCGACAAGTACTAGTCCGCGTTGACCAATCGTCGGTGGGCGACATCGACCAGAAGGTGGAAATGAGAGAGGAAATCCGCACCGAGGATTGGCATTGTGACGTCAGCAACGAGAAACTTCCAATTGAATTTACCGTTTCCGAACGATAATGTGATGCTCTCGTAACCGTAGGTGGGTATCGCAGATCCGTTGGCAGCTACCAAGAGGACGTCGGCAGATGTAGACAGACTACGTCGTGCCTTGAAGAGTTTCCTTGGCAAAAGAGAACGACAAGCACCCGTGTCTACCAAAAATCGCACGCCTGTTCCTGCATCCTGTAAAAAGAAAAGATTAGAAACATGGGAGGCCACTGCCACAAGCGATGGCCTACTTACACGTTTTTTGGCCACTGACAATCTGTGGCACATTTCTTTGCGGTTGCCCCGAATCTGAAGTGGTAGTAGCAAAACTGCGGTGGATGGGAGGTAGTAAGTGGCTGTAGAAGTCGTTTGTTGGGGCGCGAGCGATTGGTGGGTGGTGGTCGGCTTTGTCGCCGCTTCGGCACGTCACGGGGTAGGCGTGTATGTCCTATGGCATTCATGTCAGCTTCGGTGTACGTTGAATAGGCATCCTCGTCGTCAGGGGTGGAGGCGTTGATGGAGGTCTTGAAGTGGCTGTCCATAAGGGCGTCGGCTTTGGTCATCAAGTCCTTTATGGGTAAACTATCGACATCGGGTATGGCAGCGCGCACAGGTTCAGGTAAACGGCGTATCCAAAGGGCACGGAGTAGGTTTACCTCGCGAGGAGAGTCGTCTGCGGCAGGTTGAAGGCGAGCGATACTGGTCATTTCCCTGAGGGCAAGCGGTTGTTGCGAGAGCTGAAAAAGCTTTGCTATACGGGCGGCTGGCGACGGCGAGTACTGTTGCAGAAGGTATGATTTGAGGTCGTCATACGCTATTGGGGTGTCTCCTTGTTCACAAAGCCAGTCGGATATTTCTGGGAAGGTGTCCTCGGGTATCGCCGCGAGAACATAATCCGCTTTGGTGGTTGAGCGAGTCACGCCCCTGATACGAAACTGGACTTCTGCGCGCTGAAACCAAGCAAACGCCTCTCCGCTGGCAAACGATGAAAGTTTGAATGGAGAGGCAGTAGCGCCAACTGCCGTAGAGTCCGTCATAGTACCAACGATGGAGTTGCGAGGGGGTGGGAGTGGAAGGCAGTGGAAGCGAGTCGACTTCCAGGGTCACCAATGTGACGAGCCGAGAGAGGAGTTGTGAAATCAAAGGCAGATTGGAAACGACTGAGTTATATTGTTGTGGAACACTCTCCTTATATACAAAACCTCAAGGCAACAGGACATGACAAGTTCACAAGACAGACAAAATCACAGAGGAAAAACCAGACTTGAATTTTCATGTTCGTTTTAGTGCGAGGGAAGAGCGAAGATACAACCATAATATATACAAAAGGAATTATGTACAATTGTGTGAAACACGGTTGGTACAGACGTGTTCGTAATGGAGGGATGTGCAGGATGCCCCACTTGCTTGGTATTCTGGATCTTTTTGTTGGGCTTCTGCCAAGGCGTTGCAATCCAATTCCAGATGAAGAGCAGCCAATGTGTTTCTTGACAGGGCATCTACAAGGGGATTAATTTTCCCAGGGACGTGTTGAAGAGTGTAATTGTACTCAGCCATGGCAGTGAGATGTCGGCACTGAAGGGGGAACCAGGCATCAGACTGACGAATGAAAATTGGCATCAGAGGTATGTGGCTCATGCGAATGACCAAGGGGGTACTTTCAAGAAGCGATGAAATTGACTGACAGACAAGTGCACTGCAAGCAATTTGCAGTCAAAGGTAGAGCAGCTGGATATGCCTTGGACAATTTTCTACTGAAGAAGGCCAATGGGCAGAGCAAGCTTTCGCTCGCCTGCTCGAGTACTGTACAAATAGTGACGTACCTGGCATCAGTGGAGAAAAGGATGAGGTGCATGTGGCACAGGAAAAGGGAGAGCATCAGATGTTGATAGGGCATTCTTTGCGATGCAGAAGACTGCATCTTCAAGAGGACTCCACTTTATGTCTATTGGCTAGCCCTTGATGGAGGCTTAGAGGGGGTCAAGAGTATCGGCAATGGCTTACAGGAAATGGTGATAATAGTTTATTATGCACAATAATGCTTGCATAGCTTTGACGGTTAAGGGCGTGGGAAAGTTTTGAACGGTTGCTACCTTATCAGGGAAGGGGTGGAATCCATCAGGAGTGATGCGGTGCCCTAAGAACAATACTTCGTAGGCGCCAAAGGTAAACTTGTCATACAAGGCCGCATTGTTGTAGCCGGTCGAGCACGATGTATAGGTGATGTAGGTGTTCCTCTTTGGAGGCCGAAAATATAAGTATGTCATCTACATTATATACATAGAAGAGGAGGTACCCTAAGTTGCCTTCCATGAGATGTTGAAAAGTAACCCAGCATTCTGAAGGCCAGAACAGGAGTAACTGCAGGTGTATGTACCGAAGGTGGTGGTAATGGAAGTCTTGGGGTTATCTTCTGGGTTCATGGGCACCTGATAATACCCCTTCAAGAGGTCAAACGTGGCAAAAACCTTCGCTTTGTGCAAGTAGGAGGTCACATCAGCATTGTTTGAGAATGGGTAGCGATCCGGTTATGTCTGCATTTTTAGGAGCCTGCAATCAACACACAGACACTATGAGCCATGTTTCTTTTGGACATAGTGTGATATTTGACGACCGTGGGATGGACGGCTTTTGGCAAAGGCCCATTTCTTCCATTTTGGTGTACAAACGATCTAGTGCCAGATGCTTAATCAGGAGAACACTTTGTGCCTGTCATGATATGGTGATAAATACTGTGTTTAGCGGGAACCATGTGAGTTTGGTGAAATTCTGGACAGACGACTTCCTGGTACGATGTTAGAAGGTTTGCGTAGGCATTCATGGGTATGCTGATGTGGAGAGTTAGGTCTGAGGTAGTAGGTTGAAGGGGTGTGGATGAGTAAGAGTTTGCGTTGACTAGCCCTCTGAGAGGTACATCGACCAGGAGGTGGTAATGTGAGAGCAAATATGTGCTGAGAATTAGCCATGTAATGTCAGCAACGAGAAACGTCCAGTGATATTCGATGCTTCCACATGCGAATGTTAGGTTCTCATAAACATGGGTGGGGATCACAGTGTTTGGCAGCTACTAGGTAGACGTCAGAAGACTTAGACTGACTACGTCATATCCTGGAGGGGGCCTTGGCACAAGAGAACGGCAAGCTCCCGTGTCTCCATAAAAATAGTACACCAATACTGCATCATGTATAAAGAAAAGATTGGTGAGAGTGGGGGCCACTGCCACAAGAGATGTCCTACTTAAATGCTTTTTGGGCACTAATGACCGTTTGCACATCTCTTCGCTGCCTCCCCCAATTTTGAGTTTTAGTAGCATAACTGCGGCTGATGAGCATCCGTAGGTGGCTGTAGAGGTTATTGGTTAGGTAGTGAGCAAGTAGTGGGTGGTGGGTAGCTGTGTGGTCGCTCAAGCACGTCTCAGGGTGGCCGTCTGTGTCCTACTGCATACACATCAGCTTCAGTCGATATTGAATAGTTGTCATCTTCAGGAGTGGTGGAGTTGAAGGAGGTCTTGAAGATGGTGAAATGAGTGTCTATGCGCAGACTTTGGTCACCAAGTCCTTCATGGCCAAAATATGTACATCAGGGATGGCAGCATATGCTGGTTTGGGTAAGCGTTGTACCAAAAGGAACAAAGAAGGTTCCCCTCACGATAAGAGCCCTCTGCAGCAGGTTGCAAGAGAGCTTTACAGGTTATTTTTCTGAGAGGGAGTAAAGCCTTTTGGTTCTTCAACAGTTATTAAGAGAACTAAAATAGTTTGGCATATTGGTGGTCGGTGATTGGGAATATTGCTATAGGGTGTATAATTTGAGGGGGTCATATGTTATTGGAGTGTCCCCTTTCTCTCAGAGCCAATCAGAGATTCCCAGGAAAGTGTTCTTGGGGATTGCCACAAGAATATTTTCAGGTTTGGTGCTATCTAAGAGACACCCTTGAGAAAAAACTGGGCCTCGATGCACTGAAAAAAGGCAAATGCCTCTGTACCGGTGAAAGGCGGTAGTTTCACGTATTTGGCATTAATAGGAGAGTAAGTGTCAGAAGCCGGCATCATCCAACAGTAAGACTGCAGTGAGGGGGGAAGGAAAGAGGGACCTGGTCGCTCTGGTGGTCACCAATGTGCAAGGCACCTGTTAGATGATAACTGAGGGGCGAGGTGGATGGAGCTCAATTTATTTCAACAAACATCGAGCTTCCATTCTAGAACCTTCAATTGAATAAGGTAAAAAAAACTTCAAACACATAAATCCATGAAAAGACAGGCTTAAACCAAATATGTTAACATTGAGGTGTAGAGCAAGGTATATAATAAAAAGCAAATAACATTACAGTGTACAAGTTTGTGTGTAACATGTGCGGTACAAAATATTAAAAAGGCTTCGTCCAGTTTTAATTATAAGGTTTACCTACTTAAATATTTAATCCCCAAGCTACTACAACAGAGATCCTCCCGGAATTCAGTTCTCAGAAAGCTTTTCAATGCCCATCCTCTTCTTTATCTCCCGGTCTAATTCAAGTGTCAACTATGCTAAATGGCCTACTTCACAATTCCCAATTTAGACGAAGATAACCAAAATATGTCTCGTTGCTCTAAAGGATCTGACGTTTTTTACACTTTGTTTTACAAACAATGTTCAGTCTAATACAAATATTGAGAAAAAATATTTGGAAAAAAATGTTCAAATACAATATTTATATATATACATATATATATATATATATATATATATATATATATATATATATATATATATATATATATATATATATATATATATTTATATATATATATATATATATATATATATATATATATATATATATATATTCAAATAAGCCATATATATTTTTGATACATTAATATCTGAATTCTCTTAACGACCTCGGGATCAGTGCCCCAAGGAAACTCACACAAAGACAAGAGCTTGGCTCCGGCCGGGAATCGAACCCTGGTCGACAAGCTTGTATAGACAGTGACTAAGCCACTTGGCCAAGTGGCTTAGTCACTGTCTATACAAGCTTGCCGACCAGTGTTTGATTTCCGGCCGGAGCCAAGCACTTGTCTTTGTATGATTTCGCCTGGGGCTCTGATCCCGAGGTCGTTAAGAGAATACAGACATTAATGTATCAAAAATATATATGGCTTATTTAAATATGAAAAACACGTAAAATTGTGTAAAATTTATCATATATATATATATATATATATGCACTGAATATATATATATATATATATACGTTATATAATCTATATATATGTATATATATATATATATATATACATATATATATATATATTATATATATATATATATATATATCTATATCTATATCTATATATATATATATATATATAACACACACACACACACACACACATATATATATATATATATATATGTATGTATGTATATACGTATGTGTGTGCTATTGTGTGCGTACATATTAATATATATATATATATATATATATGTATATATATATATATGTATATATATATATATATATATATATGTATGTACATATATATATATATATATATATGTATGTATGTATGTACATATATATATATATATATATATATTTATATATATATATATATATATATATATTTATTGACCTGGAGGTGTCACAAGAGGAGTAACAGATGATTAGAATATATTACTGGAATCAGTCTGTAGCTTCCTTGTTTTCAGCCTGAGAATTACATCACGCAAAAAAAAAAAAAAAAAAAAAAACTCTTCAAGTCTTTCAAATATCCTTTGATCATGTATTGAGAGAGAGAGAGAGAGAGAGAGAGAGAGAGAGAGAGAGAGAGAGTGGGGGCGGGGGGCATATTTTTATAATACATATGGTTCAGTGGAAAGACATGCACTCATTTCTAGAACAAAAGTATGCCACCTGTGTCTACGTAAACAAGCAAGTCCCTTGAGCGATTGGGAACATACCTATTGCTCACCGGAGCGGTGTCTACAAAAATGTTCATCTTCGTGGTCTAATGGGTTTATTTGATGATCCGTCATTAATTTATCCTCAAAAACCATTAACTTGGTGGGATACTTGACGGGCACCTCAGATATTCTCTTTAAAGGTTCCATCTGTAGTCTTTAGCGTAAATATCACAACTTAATATTAATTCAAAACAAAATAGGAATCCACATACTCAGAGTGATCTTTACCTCAGGTCTTGAACACTTTTATGTCATATGAAACACATTTGGAAAAAAGGACACTTTTTATCTCTTAATCGCTAAGCGAGGATTAACACCTAATTACATGACAAAATTGTACTTTGAAAACCTTTACATTCCTGTACAAAAAATCATTTAGCCAAACTTTCTTTTAGCATCCTACTATCTTACTATATCAAGAACCTAGAACAACAAGAGATTTCAGAAAAAAAAATCTATTTTGAAAACATTATAATTTTTGAAGCATATGCAGATAAAATTCCAGATAATTAAAGAAATATTCACTTTAGCATAGTCAAATCACTTTCCATGTAATTAATTCGTATTTATCCAGAGATATACGGAAACTAACAGCCATAGACTAAGCAACGCACTCGACACAATCGATCATGAGAGAATATTGTATCATATCAGGTAGAAATTTTACATAAATATGAGTAGGGGAACTCCCTGGAACCTGACCGCAAAATATCCACTAAAATCCGACTCCGCCAGCAACGTATTAAGAGATTCAAAACCTCTTGAACTTCTTATTAGGTCATTTTTCTTCAATAAACTACCAAGACCAAAATACCAATAGAAACTGACGAAGTTTGTTTACTTTTTCCTTCAGTTCTACTAAGGATAAAAAAAAATCTTTCCTAATACTAGCCAGGATTACATTGAGTACATATTCTTAAATTTTATTAGGTTCTAACCATTTATGATTATTAATCGTGTTACGGATACGCTGTTCTTTTCATATTGATTTTATTTACATTAATCCTAATATCAAACATACCGTTTTATTCTGTGATTTTATCTCTTTTTGTGATTCCATGCCATCTACTTTTTTTCTACTTCTGCCATCTATTGTTTACGTTATGATTTTTACCTCTATATTTTACTATCTGTTGAACGAGGAAATATCACTGGTACTAATCAACAGTAAATGATAATCTCTACTGTCAAATATTTGGTATTTTTAGACGAACATCCGTTTCACTCTAATCTAAATCTAATTACCATGAGAGCGTGAACGGTAGAGGACCCAGGAGGAGGCACTGTTTGGCACTACCGTGGCAAGACACCTCCTGAAACTCATTAAGAAATCAGAGAAGGAACATCCACTAATGAGGAAGAATTGGATGTTGAGTTTACCAAGGGGTAGAACTACTTCGAAATACATCTCTCTCTAATTTGGACCCTTTGAGGTATTCGGGGTATATAATATATTTATTCCACACAATAACTTTAAAATTTAATCTTCTTGTTCTGTTTATATTCACATTTTCCTGCCTAAATGTATAATTTATGTAGAATTCATATATATATATATATATATATATGTATATATATATACACACACACACACATATATATATATATATATATTTATATATATATATATATATATATATGTATATATATATATATATATATAAATATATATATATATATATATATAAATATATATATATATATATATATGTATATATATATACACACATATATATATATATATATATATTTATATATATATATATATATATATAGAGAGAGAGAGAGAGAGAGAGAGAGAGAGAGAGAGAGATATAATATATATATATATATATATATATACACACAAAACAACAAGAATAAGGATAGGGAAGTGGGGAATAAGGGATAAGGAAGAGTACCCTTGGATACAACCCAGTTTATTGCCCGAAGGCAGGTACTCAGGAAGGGAAAGAGTAAGGGAAAAGGGAGAAAAAGAAGTATAGGAGGAGAGTAAAAGAGAGGACACACCCTCGTGCAATGTTAGGTTGATTAAGGGGCCACCTGATAGGCGGTCAAGAGTGGATAGGAAGGGAAAGGACGAGAAGTGAGAGGAACGGTTTTTTGGTTCACGCTTCTAGCCCTGCTTCAAGAAGAATGTGTAATGGACCCATTCGAAGGCAAGAAAGTTATGATGTCAAATTAGTAATGAAGTTTGTTATTGAAAATTGATTTGATTTATTAATTAAAGATATTTATTTATGTCGTTTTAGTCAGTTGAGATATATCTCGGTCGGGGCGGATCACAATTGACTTTGGGATCTAGTCTCCTCCACCAGTTATGATCTCGAGTATGTTCGTTAGAGAGAGTCCTTTTAACCGTACAAAGGTCGTCATCGTCAATGGCTAATTCATCCCTGGTTTTTTGGCTAAGTCTGTGGAGCCTAACATTTAGGGGCTCCAGCTTGGAACGTTGATGGAGTTCTTGAATTTTATTATAATAAGGCTCGCCTCAAGGCTTTATTTTGAACTGCTTGCATTTTACTCATTCGTGTCTTACTGAGAGTGCCAAATATTACTGTAGCGTTTCCTAACTGTGGCCTTACTAAGGATTTATAAAGCCTAAGTTGTGTTTTAGTGGATAAACCTTTGAACCTTTTTAATCTATTGGACGTCAATTTTGAAACCTTTATTCTATCTTTAACGTGAGAAAGGATGCCAGACCGTTTAAAGGTACACCCAAGTATTTGTGCATTACTTTTATACGGAATATGAAGGTCATCTATTATTATTGGTGCAGGATTGTTGACTGTTATTGATAAAAGTTGGAATTTATTAATATTTGTTGTTATTTTCCATTTCTTTTCATAGTTATTGATTTTTTGTAGTTCAAGGACTGTCTTTCTCTGTAGCATTAGTTTATTACCTCCGCCAGGAGGTTATGTTTTCGGTTCGGTTTGTTTGTTTGTTTGTTTGTCTGTCTGTCTGTGGACAACGTAGAGGCCACATTTCTACACGGAATCACTTCAAACTTGGCCAAGTAGTTCCCCAATGTGTATGGAAGAACTGATTAAATTTTGGTCAAGGTCACCCCAAGGTCAAGGTCACAGGGGTCACTGGTGTCACTATGACATAAGTGGCCATATCAAGAGACAGAAATAAAGCACTGACTTTTGCATAAGCCAACAGGGAAGTCCTAGTCCAGGCGCAACCCATGGGTGATGTTCAAATTTATAAAGGTCAAAGGTCAAGGTCATATTGGTGCATTATATCAATGTCATATTAAGTATCAGTGGCAAATGAACAAAGATCACTTGAAGGTCAAAAGTCAAGCAGGTCACTTGAAGGTCAAGGTCACGTGAAGGTCAAGGGCACGTGAAGGTCAAGGTCACCTGAAGGTCAAGGTCACGTGAAGGTCAAGTACATTTGAAGATCAAGGTCACTTGAAGCCAAGGTCATGTGAAGGTCAAGGTCACGTGAAGGTCAAGGTCACTTGAAGGTCACGTGAAGGTCAAGGTCATGTGAAGGTCGAAGTCACATCAATTCATGATTCTAGGACATATGGCGCTCTAGGTCACCTTGGCGGAGGTATGTCCTCTACGAGGACCATGTCCGCGTTCAGGACTTGCTCACTTGTT
>NW_027172004.1:0-5000 GCF_036898095.1 Palaemon carinicauda
ACGCAAAACTTCATCGAAGCTGAGACTCTCCGCACAAATATCCTTGGAGCCGATTTCCTTACTTTCTGAAATAATTTGTAGCTGTTTATCAGACGAATTCTATTTCTGCTGCAGTCGAAAGTCCTACGCATTTGGTATTTTTAATTTCATGATAAATGATATATAAGATTTATACGAGAACCTTTACACCCTTCTCGTCCTGCCAGTGATGCAGGTCCTTGTCAGTTGAGCCGTATGTTGTTTAGCCATACCTCATTCATTCACAGAGCAGTCTTCTTAGGCCTCCGAAATGAAGCATACAAAGGTTAATAATGTTACATTATACATTATATATATAAATGGGTTACGGTTTGCTCCATTAACCTACCCGGTGAATCCTGAAACTGACAACTAACTTTCTGTGGTGATAGACGGGTGAAAATAATAACGGGAATCATTCTGGAACCTTGTCTCAACGAAGAAAAGCTATTATGATGTAATACAATATATAAATACCTATGAGCTATGATCTCTAATACAGGGCCTTTAGAACTGGAGTTTAAGGAAAGAATGAAAAAGGCAAATCAGACAAGACAAATTTGGAAATCAAATCGCCTGAAATTACATATTAAAAAATCAGGATATATCAGTCTAGTGAAATCGGTGTTACTGTGTGGACATGAGTCGTGGTAGGACAAAGAATCAATATCCAACAGATTTTGCAGATTTGAGAATAAAGCCCTCAGACGAATATTGGGAGTTAAATGACAGGACAGGTCTAGAAATGAAGCTCTAAGAAAGATTACACGAGTGCCAAATGTGGATGAGATCATGGTGAAATGGTTTGGGAACATTCTTAGCACTCCCCAAGAGAGATTAGTTCACCAAACTTTTAACTGAACTCCGTAAGGCACTAGAAGAGTTGGAAGACCCAGGCCTACATGGGCGAGGACTATGAAGCGTCAATCTGGAGATGGTGGATGGAGAAGTATTGATTTAAAAGCTCGAAGTAGAGACGACTAGCGTAATCTATCCGAGCCCTTTGCGTTAATAGGCGTGGCAGGAGATGATGATGATGTTGATATATATATATATATATATATATATATATATATATATATATATATATATATAAATATATATATATATATATATATATATATATATATATATATATATATATATATATAAAGGAAATTCGAAAAATCTCAGGAACAAAAAACCGTAGGAGTTTGAATAACAAACACCCTCATCCCCTCTTCCTGAGAGCACGACACAAAGAAGGCACGGAATATGCAAACAAAAGAGAAAAATTCTCCTTCAACGGTTTCCTCACATCCTTCGATGAGAGGAGGGGAGGGGAGGGGAAGGTGCTCTAACTGATGAACCGAAATCCATTCCCCTTTTTTTTCCTCCATCCGATGTAATAGTAACGAGAGGAAAAGGGAGAGAAAATGGTCATCCTAAGCTAAGATTAGAGAAATAAATGATATTTTGACAAAATAAAAAAATGCCGATGACAGCTTACACACACGCACGCACACACACACACACACACACATATATATATATATATATATATATATATATATATATAGAGAGAGAGAGAGAGAGAGAGAGAGAGAGAGAGAGAGAGAGAGAGAGAGAGAGAGAGAGAGAGAGAGATTACCACAACCCTTAGCGATAGAGGCAAATATAAAATCCTCACGTATTTTGAGACAAATCTCTTAAAAAAATTCCATGTAAATCAGATGCAGGAAGAGGAATGAATGATTGAATAGATTAGGCCTCAATGATTAATTGAATATTCAAATATAATTTGCACTAACGGCGAAGGCCGACTATGCCGTAATGACTATTAAAGGATCTGACTCAAACTGAAATGAAAGACTTGATCTGCTGTATTTTGTATATTTAATGAAATACCAAACGCTTCTCTCTCAATTATAGTCAATAATTCAAGGGTGACAAAAAAGTAAGGTCAGACACCGTTGGCATAATATGCGCCCTCTACAGTATGTCCATTCGTAAGATCTGCAAATGACCTTTGCGGTAAAGTGGCATTGTATTCAAATGAGACCTAATTAGTCGAGAGAGAGAGAGAGAGAGAGAGAGAGAGAGAGAGAGAGAGAGAGAGAGAGAGAGAGAGAGACGGTATATCCCAACATGGGGATGCAGACCTGGTACTCCATACAACCATTATCCTTTTACGAACAATTGTGCCTACAAACATACCAGGGTTTCTCAAGCCACCCGCTTCCTTCTATAACCAACGAAAGTTTACCTTTCATCATATAAACCAAAATTCTTTAAAAAATTGTTTATTACCTCAACTTTAAATGCAAGTATTGTGAAAAAAAAACTAAAATTAGAACTATTTTCGAGAATGTAATGCTCTTCAAAATACACAACAAGTTTGAAAAAATATGTGTAATGTAAAGCACTCGAATCAATACAATATTCAAAAATTGCATTCCCTGAAAGAACGCTCTCCTCCACATGTCATCGATCAAAGGTAATCCGCCCTCTTTTGACCCACTGGGTCTCATATTGTATTTTAATTGGATTTGAAAAGCCTAATCTCTGGCCCCATGATGCAACAGATAGAAAAATATTAAATTGATACTCAAATTTTCATTCCCTTAATTACTCAATATCACAAGAGCAATAACTCGCATCAAATTTCTTTCAAAGGAAGAATATTAGAGGTGGGGAGACCAGCACAGGCCTAAACTCTCTACCTAATTTTTACGAGAAAATACATCGAGATGAATTATATTTTCGTAAACATGACTCGGTAACTATTGCAAACTTGTGGGTTTCTTGATAAGTAGCCCGTTAGGTTCACCGCATGAATTAGGAATTCTTCCCACCCTTTGAGCTTCCAATAGGCTTGCATTCATTAAATTATCTCACACTCGGAGTTCAGGGATTTACTTATTTCTTTTAAGCTCCCAGCTTCCTATAAGGCATACTATTCTATCATCAATACAGATATTCCCTTTATTCAAATATCATTTCTGGTTGCTTCATTATTTTAGTAGTTAAGGTAAAAATAGCCCATCCCAAAACACAAAATATTTTTTTTTCGGGAGTATCATATAACAAAATAGACCAGCATTACTTAATATAGGATTCTGACAATTTTCACCAAACCGAGTAGGCAATTAAAGTTTTAATCTCTTAGGTCCATTACCACGGCTTAGCGGAAAACAATAATTGGTAATACGAAACCCAACAATATCATCAGTAGCCCAATGTAATTGTCAACAAAATCGTGGAAATTACTGTTGCCATTTTCGTACCTCTTATAAATTGGGTTATTTTACTCTTACGAGAGAGAGAGAGAGAGAGAGAGAGAGAGAGAGAGAGAGAGAGAGAGAGAGAGGAGAGAGAGAGAGGAACGTTTGAATATTACAAAACTTCAATGGCACAAACTTCATCTAATAAAATAAACAGTAAAAGATGAAGAAATTACGAGGACGATAGGATGTACATCTATGAAGGGAGTCTCGAGTAAAAACAAACATTATTTACACAAACTTAATCCTTCAAAGCGGATATTTTGGGGAACAATTTGCAAGTTTATGATGGATTCCCGTAAGAAGATACATTTCCATATACAAACAAATGCCAAGGAAGGTATTACCAGTGAAAATTCAAATCCGATCCTGGAAATAAAGAAATGTATTCGTATGGCCAACGAAGATCCCGTCCCTTCCATCCAATATTCAATGCCAACTCCAAATCTAACAATTACGCCGTGGCTCAAATGGCATTATAGATCATTAAAACCTAACATCCATAACATGATATTCTCTGTAATTAAATGCTAAAGGATGCATTCGTACACCTCTTACAGTTCACGCGTCGGATATAAACTAATTTTGTAAATAGTGGCTCCAACCGCACAAAGATTGGGAAATTATCGACAATTTCCACTCTCATTAAAAATATGTCATTATTTAATAGTTGAAGCTCAAGTAATCGTGACAAAATCTTACATTTACGCCACAGAAACTGTAATTTGCGCAAGAGAATCCTAAATTTGTGCCATGTAATCCTAAATTTGAGCTAGGATAAATGTTGGGTCAGAAAAATATGGACTCTGCGCCACAAAGCTTGAAAGTAGCAAGTGGACCGTAATGTCTTTACTTTCCGGACTCTCCTATTTCTTAAAATTTAACAAGTCAGATAAACATAAAGTTAGATAAACAAAAGCATGAATAAAAAATAAACATTATATACAGTTGCTTGAATAATGTTAAAACTTTTCAGATAAACCTAAAAAGAAAGAATCTGACAGATCTATACGGTGATTTCCTTACATACTAAATGCTTTCCTCAAAAAAATGTCCTTTATCTTCCTAACATGCTTTACTTTTCACGAAATACGAAATGAAGTCTTATAAAAATAGCTAAATGGTGGAGGCCTAGTAACATTAAAAATTGAAGTAATTTATACAAATAGATTTTTCAACCTACACTTCCCCCAACCCGACGCTTTTCTCTCTCTCTCTCTCTCTCTCTCTCTCTCTCTCTCTCTCTCTCTCTCTCTCTCTCTCTCTCTCCACAAAGAACACAGCAAAACAAAATTGGGATGCGCAATGCCTCAGTAACTCATCCACCACCTGCTAGTGAAACCAACCGGCTGGCCATGTCATCTCCTTCCCCCATCTAGCCATTACTCAAACACCTCCCCCCCCCCCCCCTCCACAACTACAGTATAAGCTTTCCTCGTCTCTTTATTCTCAATCATCCCATGTTGTATATTTTCATCTTTACCATTTACTCACCGTTTTCGTCTTCCAAAGGGGAGAGCCATCGCCATCAGTTTTTATCTATTTACTTCATTCCTCCCCATTTTCTCTACAGTATATATCAAATCTCCTCTGACATTCTTTCCACTTGCAACTTAATGTAAAAACCGTAGGGCAATTCAAATTGTACTGAACTCTCCATTCTTCTAGCTAGAAAACAGCTGTCTTCCATCCTTCTTTCCGTCTACCAATCACAGTCAA
>NW_027172004.1:10000-12500 GCF_036898095.1 Palaemon carinicauda
ACCAAATACATTAAAATTTGGAACCTCGGGCACAGCTGTGGGTACATTAGGATAATGCAAACTACATTTCACAATGAAAAGTGGAAAATTAAATTCACAGGGAAAAGTTTAAAATGAAGAGAGAGAGAGAGAGAGAGAGAGAGAGAGAGAGAGAGAGAGAGAGAGAGAGAGCCATCGACCTGAAGCTTTTAATCACAACATGGGTTTTAACTAGAAGCTTGGAAATCTTTCACACTCTCGAATATTCGAAAGAAAAAAGAAAACAGGAAAATCCAGATAAGGGCTTTCTACTAAATTCACGCTTCACAGGAAGCAGCTGTTAAGCAGGAAATATTGCAGACGAGTTCCCATGTATTTCTAGCCTGGAAAAGTAACCTTTGCTTATACTGTATATCTATCTATCTATATAAACACACATTATATATATATATATATATATATATATATATATATATATATATATATATATATATATACATATATATATTATATATATACATATATATATATATATATATATATATATATATATATATATATATATATATATATATATATATATATATATCAATGGTGGCCAATACACTTCCTTTGCCACGGGAATGAATTTGATATGGTCAATTATGGACCTAAAATACATTTTAATATCAGTTTCATTTCCAATGTTCATTTATTTTCATCTGTAAGCTATCAAACACACTAATGGGTTGAGTATCAAGAAATTGCCGAATTTATAAATTTCAAATTATTTTCCAACATTCATCACAAGGAAACAGTTGTCTTTCTTTCTTTTCCTTTTATGATTGCTCAGATTTTTCCTCTGGAAGGGGGATTTTATACTGCAAGTCGTAGGCCCCAGAAACAGTTGTATGATTAGAGTTGTTAAGGTATATTACGTAATGGCACTAAATTTGTTTTTTTTTTTCTCTAAGTTGAAATGACCTTCGTTTTTTGCTTTGTTTTTTATTCGAATTTTGCCTGATATCAGATAATTTTATACATATCCCTTGGATACGTGGGAGAGCATTAGTCATACATGGTGAGAGGAGGGTGTGTGTGTGTGCACACCTATCTAAATATTTAGTGGGTCGCGTACAATAGTGTGTATACATATATATACATATATATATATATATATATATATATATATATATATATATATATACATAGATATATACATACATATATATATATATATATATATATACATAGATATATACATACATATATATATATATATACATATATATACATACATATATATATATATATATATATATATATATATACATAGATATATACATACATATATATATATATATATATATATATATATATATATATATATATATATATATATATATTACTTAGCAAGCTACAACTCTAGTTGGAAAACCAAGATGCTATAATCCAAGGCCTCCACCAGGGAAAATAGCCCAGTGAGGTGAGAAAATAAGGAAACCAATAGAATAGTGTGCCTGAGTGTATCCTCAAGCAAGAGAAATCTACAGTGGAAGACCATGGTACAGAGACTATGGCACTACACAAGACTAGAGAACAATGGTTTGATTCTGGAGTGTCCTTCTAGAAGAGCTGCTTACTATACCCAAAGAGTCTCTTCTACCCTTACCAAGTGGAAAGTAGCCACTGAATAATTACAGTACAGTAGTTAATCCTTTGAGTGAAAGAGAAATTTTCATTTAACAACCGCGTATTCCTGGTGATTCGCCAGTTTTCGTCATCACGCTGGACAGTGCGCGATTTTCGTCTGATCGCTTATAGCAAACTAACCTAGTTAGGATGGGCCTGACTAGAACAGCTTTACTAACCATGGCGATACGCAAACTATTTCACCTCGTTAAGGTATCCCCATTAGATTTTCGGCGTAAAAAAAACTGCCAATGCAAAGAAAATAAAAAAATATATTTATTTTTAAACAGCAAGAGGTGTTTCTATCTGGTAATAGTATGATTAGCATTTTGTGCCTGCAACGACAATGTCATTTGGACTTTTTTTTCTCAGGATTACCACTGATAGTGTAACGAGCTTTGAACCTAATGCTATAAAAAGACATTTTGAGCTCTGCAAATAAAAAAAAAAAAAAAAAAAAAAATCTCATTCAAATTTGCTTTTTTTTTGCGTCCGCTACTTACACATTTCTCTAAGTTAGACCTTTTATAGTCAATAGCCTATTACTAATAGCAGTTGCCATATCGAAGGAATGCTATTTATAAAGTATTAAGAACGAAATGTATCAGAATAAGGTTTTGGTAAAATGTTTCTTCAAAATGCATCTAATCTACAAATCATGTAGAAATATTAGTACATTCAGCTACATATAAAGATTACGGCAAAACAAGACAGATAAACTGGCTAACAATTAAACAAAGACATAATTCTCTTTGAGAGTAGATCCCATGAAACCTCTCCTAAACATAAAAAATAAAATGAGTGAGAAAAGCAAAAACACCAAGAGCAAGAGGCTAAAAATAAGAAACAA
>NW_027172004.1:20000-30000 GCF_036898095.1 Palaemon carinicauda
ACTTATAATCTTGAGAGCCTGGTGTGTCATGGAGACACGTAGATTGCTCAATTCTATTTTATTAGCAGTATTTCTACTAAAAAAAAAAAAACATATGCAATGCAAGGACACGGGCCAAATATTCAGCCCGCATACATGGCAAACCGAGTTGCCATCTCTTTTGACAAGTCTAGGACAAACTTTGTCGCTTATATTCTTACACCGCAAAATCTGAAGATCTCTGGCGCCTCTCTCGACTCGCGATCTGTGGATAGGCGCTTACGTCGCAGCCGTGGTTGGAGCTACAATGATAGAAATACATCCGTTAAGACGAGGCCACCAGTCCTCTATCTAGAATAGGCGCTTTTGCCGCAGCCGCTTCTGGCAGCTACAAGGACAGACATTCATTTTACGACGGCCACTGTGTTAACTGTCTAACCATGTCAGTGCCAGTTCTAAAATCAATTTGCATGATACGTACCCGTCGCATCACGTTGATTGCTGAATTAAGTGACAACAAGGGGACAAAATAATAACTCAATTGTATCCCCAAATGGATACATGGACGCGTGTGAGCGTTTGGGAAAAATTTACAGAAAACATTTTTTTACCGACTATAATATGATATACACGAAGAAAATGAGATGCCTTATATATACCTTTGGATTTATTGCAAAATTGAAAAGTGAACTTCAAAAATGCTTAGTAACAATTATCATTTTCCAAATACTGATATGATACTCTGAAATAGGTATGCCCTACCCTTTTTCTGTTATGCTTTAGAGCAGTTTCTTTTCTTAATTAATTTTGAATAGTACTAAAAAGATCTTTATACCAGTGAAGCTAAGTTATTTTTGGTTTGCTCACTCTATGAACAAGTAACCAGTATTGAATAACCCACCGAGTTAACTTATAAGCTCCCATGAAAACCATAGAGGCATGGATACAGAGCTACCATCCTCGACATATAAATATGTCGGTAGAAACATTTAATAAAAACTGGTAGTCAGATGAAAGCGGCTATGGGTTTGAAAACAGTCTATAAAATAAATAGCAGATATGTGTTGACTATGATAGAATAATTACACTACTCATATCTCGTACAATGATACGGAACTTTCCGGTAAATGTGAAAAAAGTAATGGCACGTTATACTGTATCTACAGGCAAAAGAAACCAGTCCATATTCTAATAACCATTTGCTCTCTGCACGTAATAGGGAAACATGAAAAAAAAAAAATCATAGAAAAAACTTGCAATAGTAAAACAATATACAAAATGATAACGGAAATGATAAAATTGGAAAAGTTAAGGTTGGATCAGTGAGTATGCTCAACTTTCGCATCACGCGAATTCTTCGGATCTCAGTTGTTCTAACATATCCGTGTTCGTGTCATTAAGTCTTAACCAACCCCTAGGTAAAGTCACTTCACTATTAGGAGGACAAGAACATTCCAAAGTAACGTAAGTTATTTAAGAATATGAAAAGGAAATGACGCAATCCATTTTATAATTTACCCTCACGTAAATATAAATCACAGAGGGTTTAAGAATTCAAAGAGCAAGTGTAGAATTCATGGAAAAACAGGAGGGAGACAAGCAATAATACTAGTTCTGTGGTGTTCAAATACTAAGACATAAAAAATGTCACAACAACTTTCACCCTTCTCACTCGAGACACTAAAAAACCAAGCTCCTTCTCCTCCTCCTCTTCTTCTATGAGTGTACGAAGATGCACTGACTGCTCCTGCTGCTTTTTCCAAGCTGAAAGTAGCCCCGAAGAACCCACCGTTGCTGTTCTTTTTCCAAATAAGGGTTACGAAAAGCGATTGCGGTCGAAGGAAGAGGGAGGAGGGTGCTGAGGGAGTCGCCGAAGGAAGGGGGAGGAGTGTCATGTCATGGAGGAAAGAAGGGGATAGGCAGTGGAAGGGAATTAAGGCAAGGAGAGCTGGATTCAGGGTGGGATGGGGAGAGGGGATAGAGGGACGACAAAAGACCTAGGAGCAACGAGTGGAAATTGAAAGGCCTTGATGGGATTTACATCTATTTGAGGACGCCGAATTCATATTAACTGGGCTCTTTTCTTTTTAAAGCTCGTAGCTTTTTCATTTTTTTAAAAAGCGCGGCACCACAATATAAAGAATGTATAATTTTTGTACGGACAATAATAAAATGATACTATAAATGTTTTCGGTCAAATTTTCATGAATATTTATATACGTTTCATTCATAGTCTCCAAATCCCACTCTCTTTTAAATCGAAAAGCGAGTATGAGGAGACATGCGGTGTATAAGCGTGCAGTTATTGATAAGAATTTGATAGAATGTTTATAATAATAATAATAATAATAATAATAATAATAATAATGATAATAATAACAATAATAATAATAATAATAGTAATGGTAACAACGACTATAACAATACCAGTGATAATAATAATAATAATAATAATAATAAGAAGAAGAAGAAGAAGAAGAAGAAGAAGAAGAAGAAGAAGAAGAAGAAGAAGAAGAAGAAGAAGAAGAAGAAGAAGAAGAAGAAGAAACAGGAAAATATATTTAATCATCATTATCACCATCACAATCACTAAACCGAATTTTGGTCGGAAACAAAATTCAATGATTAAATAAACGTGATGGAAAATCCCCCATCTGATAGGAATTTGGTAACAAAAATATTTCAAGATAATTAGTTGGGAAAGTTTCCTCGGCGAGAGAATAATCGTTAGGAGGGAGATGACTTTGCTTCCTGAGGTTCTTAAAACGAGTAATCAGGGAGCCCCAGTTTATCAGGAAGACCCCCATTACCAATTCGCCAATACCCGGTTAATTAAAAAACTTAATTACACGGCAAAACTAAATCCTTGCTCATTTCCGCCATGTATACATAAATTATCGGGAAATGCTTAATGAGGTAATTAACTCGAAAGAAATGAGTTTACGTTAATCGGTAATGCGCAGCATCTCATTACAAAGATAAACAAGCTTTTGTCAATAAATTTTGTGATGCATTCAAAGGCATAATTGCGTTCATCCCAGCTTTTACACTTTCATTCCGCTCTGAAAGTGCCACATATGGACGTGGTCATTACTCTTGGGCACTATAGACAATTACAGCGGTCTAATTTGTAACATTACGCGTCACCAAATATGAAATGAACTTGTCCATTTAGTTCGTTTCAAAACAGGAATTTCAAAATATACATTATGTTCATGCATCTATCCATCTATGTATGTGCGCAATCTCTTTCAATTATATTAACATTCGAAATAAACAGGCAATAAATAAGGAAATGGGTGTCTGTCTTTCCTTCTCTCTCTCTCTCTCACTTCTATAAAATACGCAGAAACTCTGAAATTAAAATTATTAGCACGCAATTAATAACCTCACATCTCAAGAAATGCTAAAAATTTACTTTAATTAGGACAATAATTAACAGAACAAGGAAGCGATTCCACCGTGTACCAAATAGGGATGTTTCAATTGATTCAAAAGGAAATGGCTCTTCGCCCAATAACAATTAAATGCGGTACAAAGCTATCGAGTACATCTCATTTCTAAATCTCTATTTGATTAGGTAATATAATTTGGCACCAAAACTACCATAGTTATCGACGTGATAATAAGAATTCAATACATAGATTCTCTATTCACCTATCAAAACCTTATAATGTACTGAAAGATCCTTGATATTTGAACTAAAGCTTTTTTTCTTCAGTTTGTCTGCCTACTTATTAAATTTCTTAAATGAAATGACAAAAGCCGTCTCATTTCAGTAAAAACAGCCTTTCATTCCAAGTATCTGACATTGCCCCCAGCGACCCGACCGGAGGAAAATCTCCCAATACCCAATGAATATCAATGAACACAGAATAAAAGGGAGCCATCGGTACCTGGAAAATCAATAGCACGGGGTGTTAAGACATCTGGTTCATAGACTGATTGGTCTCTAACAATCTAATTAGTTGGTCGAGTCTAAAAGGGAAAAACATCATGGCAAAACCAATCTCAGTTTTAATTTCTCAGTCATTTCCACCCGGCATTTTCCCTTTTATTGTGTGTTTGTGTTCGATACAACGCTCTAAAAGACAAATTCTTGACGTTTACATTCCTTAATACAAATAAATTAAGAAATGACGGATCAAACACATTTTTATCAATGCATTAGTTACACAAATTTATTCTAAAAAATATATCTAAAATTCGATTATTAATTATTGAAGATTAAGTATAATCATATGAATCACTTTCCATTAAACAAATTTTGCTTTCTACCTCGTAGTTACCTCAAGCCCATTAAAGAATATACAGTATACCCCAAATATGAAGTCCGTATTCACAAAAGCATTTCGAAAATATGTCAAAACTACAGCAAAACTTTTCTTAAGTCTCATGTTTTCAACGAAATGGTAGACGGCTATATCACTATAAGAGCAAACTAGAAAATACTGAGAGAGAAAATACCAAATACGACACCCAGACAAAATATCTCTTCAATCGAATCAAGATTCATTCAATTATGTTATCATAGGTTGGCAGATCATCATTTAGGGTATTACCAAAAAAAAAAAAAAAGTCAGATTCGATAAAACTTTGAGACATAGTACTCAAATTTCTATTGGTCTTTATGAAAAGAGAAAATAAGATTGTTTGGCAGGCCTTTTCTCATATTCTCTAAAATAATAATTAAAAATAAATTCCATTAATGCAATATTCATTCAACACCCCCATAAAATGGATTCCTTGTAACAACCAGGCGACAAAGCCACTCTTCTTGTGAAAATGTACGCATTCTGGTAAATATCTGACAATCTATGCATAGGATGTTCTGGGAAAGAATTTCTAACCTAAAAATGGAATAAAACTTTTCTATTTTTTAATATACTGTAATATTGGAATAAACCTTTTCAATTCTTTTAACATAATTGCTCTTCTACACTCTAATCATCACAAAAAAGATGAGAGAATGTGTCACTAGAACAACGAGATTTTATATAAGTATGCACCTATTTCCAACAATAAATCGGTAACACTCAAGACATATTTCCTAAAAATGTTCTTCTACCAAAAAGAATTTCATTTTCGATGAAATGGTGTTGTGCCAGAAGAATTTAAAGCTTGCTAGTACAACTTCCCTATCTTGAACCAAACAAGTGCTAGTAGCAGATTGATTACCGTTGAGTTTTCTTGTGGAATAGGGTCTAGGATTGAATGCATTCCCAACATACATACATACGTATACGCACATAATATATATACATAAATATTATATACACTACATATAAAAACTGAATGCAATTAAAAATAAAAAAATAAACAAAGCCTTTTCCCCAGTTAAAAAAAATATTCAAATTTTTCAGCAGGAAAATTTGTTGAAAACATTCAGATGGAGAGTGGATTGTTCCTAACCAGTAAAATGTTTAAATTCTGGGTTGGGGTTGAGTCTAACGACAAAGCGGGAGCGAATTCAGTAGTATTGTATATATTTGGAGAAAGGTGGGGTGTCTCTGGGGAGAGTTCCTTCTTAGATATTCAATTAATTTCAGATCGTTTAAAAGGAAATTTTCTAACTGACTATTCCTTTGGATAAGACAAGTATTGAATTTTTAATATACACACATGCATACATATATTTATATAAAATTATGCGTTTAGTTGATATATATATATATATATATATATACAGTATATATATATATATATATATATATATATATATATATATATATATATATATATAAGACCAGGAAAATATTTCATAAGAGGAAGAAGTACTTTATTTTCTAAATAGAGACAAAAAATATAGAAAAAATCTCTACTGATAAATATATTCCATTCGATTACATATCGCAAATTACATAATTACATTAGTTCAAACTGCTGCAGCCATAAAAAAAAATAACCAGCCATCACTATTGGACAATATTGTATGTTTGCCTTAAAAAAAATCAGTCAAACTTCACACTAAAAAAAAAATACACTATATTTCTTTTAAAACAAATTAAGACATCCTAGCTACAGTAGTAAAAGAACATTTTCATATATATATATATATATATATATATATATATATATATATATATATATATATATATACATATATATATATATATATATATATATATATATATATATATATATATATATATATACATAAATACTATAAAACGTGAACGCTAAAAGCTCATATGAATAGCCCCTTTTCTCTATGCCCCATTTATTGAGAAATGGGAAAGGCATTTCCCAAAACGATTGTTCAAACAATATGGCGGTTTATCAAGAACAGGTAATTACACTGTATGGCAAAACCACTATATTCAGCCATCAGAGATCATTCATAAAGCAGACCTCACACAATGCACTGGGAAATATTTTCCTTTATGCCCATTTCATGAACCTGGACCTAATAATAATGTCAACTGAAAACAAACGTGGGCAGTATATGATATACAAGTTATCTTATATTTGATTTTAATCAATATGAGTCAGTGTTTATACTTTTAGTATTTTAGAATAAACTTTTATTCTATATTCAACTTTCCTTTTAATTACAAAGATCTTTTAAATCATGAATAATATTAAAGGTGAATGTTTTAACTTATAAATATAAAATAAAGAATGTATCTATCTTGATTCTCTTAGGTTCTCATGCTGGAAGAGGGTCTTACGAAGGATTAGCAATAAACATGGTCATCACATCTGTGTAGTGTATATATATATCTATATATATATATATATATATATATATATATATACATATATATATATATATATATATATATATATATATATATATACTCATACATATAATCCTTTACCTTAGTAATTTACACAAAATAAATACCACACGTAAAGCATTCTTCTGTTTACAAACCTTTCACCCAAACATAAGCAACATATGTGCAACAGCATCCCAAGCCGTCTAAATTACACGTATATCCCAATACTAAAGCCCAACAAATTTCTATACAAACCACTTAGCAACCACACCATAAAAATGTAATGAGCAATGACTAAATGAAACGTATTAATACACATTCCGAAAAAAAACATTAAAAAACACAGAAAATGTACAAACCAATACCGACAAAATGTCCAACAACGTAACATACAATACTAAACCAAGTAGAGGTAAAAAGATGAATGTTCACAGAAACAAACACCACTTAAAGAAACAGGCTTTATACATACCTATGAAATTCTTTACGCAAGAGGCAACGTGAAAAAATGATAAAATAAAAGAGTGCGAGTTTCATCGACTTGCAAGTGAGCTAATATTTGTGACCACTTGAATCTTTATTTGAAACAAATTGATGAAACTCTCCAGCACTGTATGCTCCACCAGACTCTGGACGCGAGTGAGAACACATGAGTGGTTTACACTGCCAGCTTAACTTGATAGACTCAGCGAAAAAGGGAGGGGCGGCCCCCTTCCCAAACTCGCCTTTTGACGAAAGCGTGAAGAATATATATACAGCACGAATTATTTCAACATTTTATAAGAATACTAATAACAAAATCTCGTCTATCGAAAAAAAAAAAAAATAACTTACAAGACATAAACAAAAGGTACAGACAATCACAACGGCTATAATAGCGATAACGATACTCATAGAATATTAAATAATGCTACAGCTATAATCATTATAACTTTTTTATAATAGGAATCCCGGTAACTAAAAGAAGATATCTATAGGCTACAGATTTTTCTAAACGCAAACTAGTATAATAAATACAAACACTTTCAAAAACCAAACATAAGGATCTTACTTTATATATATATATATATATATATATATATATATATATATATATATATATATATATATATATATATACATATATATATATACATATATATATATAAGGATCTTACTTTATATATATATATATATATATATATATATATATATATATATATATATATATATATATATATATATATATATATGTATGAATTTTCCTGGCCGGGAACAATAAAGGCTGAAAGGCTACTCATTCATCACATCCCATCCAGAGCAACAATTATCCGAGGAGGGATACAGTAACTCGGAGCTGAATACAAAATACCACCATGAGATTGAAGTACGTAGACAGGAAGTTACAGATTTGATGAAAAGATATAAAGATAAAAGATGATTATCAATATTCTTTTCCTCAATATTCGTAAGCGAATGTAGAATTACTAAAGGCAGTTGTTACATTCCATGATATCACATAAATGCTAAAGGAATAACAAATTCAAGCCCTCAAAAAGGGTTCGCACTTTACAAGCTACAACAAATACGTTAATCCGAACAGGCTCCTTACACCGTAAATTGCAAAGGCTAAAGGATATTTTCTCACATACCCACCTGGGAAATGATACTGATGGAAGGGAGATAGAGAAGGAAAATACCAGTAAGAAAGTATAAACGTGTGTTGAGAGAGAGAGAGAGAGAGAGAGAGAGAGAGAGAGAGAGAGAGAGAGAGAGAGAGAGAGAGAGAGGGTTGCTAGAAGAAAGGGAAACAGGACAATAGAAGAAAGAAAAAAAAAGATCTGCAATAAAAATGACCGGAAACAAATATTTACGGAAAGAATGATTAAAAAGAAAAAACAAATAAGAGTAAATACACAAAGAACGATAAATCAGGGCAAAACAAAGTAAAACAAAAACGAAACCAACTCAAGTAACGAGTAAATGAAAGATAAACACGCAATGAAAAATGGAAAAGAAAGACAGAACAGAAAGACAAACACCCGACCAATCCTAAGGGAAAAGTTACACAAACAGCACACACACTCACACGCACACACACAGAGAGAGAGAGAGAGAGAGAGAGAGAGAGAGAGAGAGTAGTACTTATTCAGTGTCATCACTCAGCCAGTCATGGTCTCCCGTTGGAGACGAAAATATGAAAACATTTCGCACAAATTTTCCCTCTGCGCCGAACTGAAAAGTCCAGCCCTGGAAAAATAGGATTCTAAAAGTCTGCCTCAAAACCCTTGAAACAGATCTCTCTGGTCCCGCATGGCGTCCCAAAGGCACGTTCTTCTATCTGAAACTTTGCTTCTACATTGCAAAATAACTTTGTCTAAGTGTTCCTATAATTTGCCACTCCCAAGACCTGATAAAATAAATGGTTTGAGAAATGAATGTTGTATCGGTGAGAAGCTGTAACTCAAAAACAAATATATATATATATATATATATATATATATATATAGATATATATATATATATATATATATATATATATATATATATATATATATGCATGATAATAATAGATGAACAAATAAAAATAGATAAAAAGTTTATTAGTTAATAAATATGCGAAAAATAAAATTAACAAATATACGAAAAAAAAATGAAAAGAAACATAACGAGTTCCTTGAACTTTCAACAGGAACAAATGTTTGCTGCTAGCGGCAAATTGCCAAAGTATAGTCCAAAGAATAACGCAAAAAATGTAAAGAACTTTGGCATTGGTCAGAGCTTGCAAATGCAATCATCACTGAAAAATGTTGGTAAGAGAAGATACATATTGTCAGCACAGCATATGAATAAGCGACCAGGAAAATTAGAAAAGTTTCCACACAATATCCCATAACCTCTAATGAAAACTAGCTAAAAGTTTCACAAATCTAATTTGAAAGTTACTGTTCACCAAAATAGACCCCAAAACATAGTAAACTCCACAAGGATAATTAAAGTATATGAAAAAAATATATACCTTTTCCGGCTCACATTGGCCATATAATTGTTGTTAGTTCTTATGAATCACATATGGATTTTACACAAATCATATTTTTTTTACCACTGACAACTGGACGATTCAGTTGCAGTGCAGCCTAGAAATTGCTCTTCGAAATAAAGATTTTACAATAGCAAATTTCATCAAAATTAAACTGGAGATAAAAGTAAAAACTATGATGTGAATAAACAAAATAAAAAAACTGTATAGTGTATGTTATAAAATTTTTGTGCTTCAGAGAGAGAGAGAGAGAGAGAGAGAGAGAGAGAGAGAGAGAGAG
>NW_027172004.1:35000-40000 GCF_036898095.1 Palaemon carinicauda
TAACTTACTTACTTTTCAATTCGACGGCAAGCATAGTGTCATTTATCTCCTAATTCTCTCATGCTATGTTATTCTAGTATTTATCTGTTTCTCTATTACTACTTTTACTCCTTAGTTTCAATAAAACTTCATATGGGAAAATATCTAATAAAACCTTTAAACAGTCTGGAGCACCGAGTTATTTTTGTCCTAGCTCAAACCAAAAACATAGACTCCAACAACACCAAAGACTAAGAAAACGAAAAAGAAAAAAATGGATTAAAAATGTCATGTATGAAAAAAAAACAGTCAATTACAATGCGATGAGAATAAATCAATAAATGAAATTTGTAAAAAGAATAATAAAAAAGAATAGTTGAGTTCTCATAAAAAACGTGCTATTATAAAATGAGAGGGTTTATGAGGAACTATGGATCGACAAAGGATGAGGAGAACCTCTCCAGCAATGAGTGGCAATGACTAAGCGAAGTCGAGAGAGAGAGAGAGAGAGAGAGAGAGAGAGAGAGAGAGAGAGAGAGAGAGACGTTTATTCTTACTGACTCAATGGATTAAAAGAAAAAACAAACACTATTATTGTGCCTCTTAGAAACACGTTCCGAACATGTTTTCGGCGTCAAGCTGTCGAGTATTTTATTATCAATGCTGAAGATTTTGATGAGTAGTTTTTCTTCTTTCTTTTCTGAGAGTCTTTTCTTTTAAAAAGATGGAAGTAAGTGCTGGTTGATGCAGTATATTTAAAATGCAGTTGGTAATGTTTCGAGAGAGAGAGAGAGAGAGAGAGAGAGAGAGAGAGAGAGAGAGAGAGATAGAGACTCCAATAACAGTGATGATTCAACTCTCAATAAAACAGAATGTTATCTCGCTCTATAGCTGATATAAATAAAATAAAACTAAAACCAATGATCTACTTATAACTAATGACTAAAAAGTGTCAATAGGTTACGAGCCCCAGCGCAACTGAATCTATTAAATATTGGATCTATTAAATACTGAAACAGCTCTCAGGTTAAGGTGGTTAAATGTAGCCTATGTACAACAAGCAAATGGGAAAGAGAAAACTACTCTCTAAAGTTTAAATGAAGAAGAAATAAACTTGATAAATTAAAAGTCAACCAACTTTTTCTGACATCTATCAACTTATGAAAAGAAATAAAGAACAAAAATCTAAGGAGACTTGAGAATGGAATCACATTAAAAGGACACGAGATGCAGCTCTCTCTCTCTCTCTCTCTCTCTCTCTCTCTCTCTCTCTCTCTCTCTCTCTCTCTCTCTCTCTCTCCAAAAGTTGCATACGTCAGATGAGGAAGCAGCTAACCCCATTTCAAAAGTTATAATGGAGGAAAAAAGTGAGGAAGGCGGAGAAGGGGGGTAAACTAACTGGGTAGAAAAGGAAGGAGGGAGGGGAGGGTTAGCCTTTCCCCTTCTACCTCATCCTATGATATTTTTTGTTTATCACGCTGACTTATTGACGGAAAAATGTATATGAACAACACTATAAAGCTTTAATGAAGGAAAGATTATGCAAGTTACAAAAGAAATGAAACGAAAAGGACGACACATTAACTTCCCTAATTAAACACATGCCATCTTGTACCTTTGTAGTTTAAATACTCAGCGCTTAAAAATGGCAAGATTACAGAAACCAGAACTAATTACACAGACCTTCCAAGTAAAATGCAATCAAGAAGAAAAAAAAATAGTCAAAAGAAAATAATATCAAGAGGGAAGAGCATCCTTCATCGGAAAAGGAAATCCCAAGTTCACGGGGAAAATTCAGACAACCGAAAGATGCTCTAGCCTTAATGAGGAAAAAAAGTAGGGTACATGACTACAGTAAATTTAATTACAACATTTTTTTATATAAAATCAATAACTTGATAACGAAACTATTCTGCTACAGATCTTAATTAGAACATATTATGAGATCGTTATAAGTAACTAATCACTGTTACCGAAAATTTTCAAATGTCTAATATACCTTCCCTTAACATGGATTTCTCTTGTTTCTTTTGCCGCAATGCAGATCACAATAGACTCCTAAGATTTGTAACAAATATGAATAGGGTGTTGATCCTCTGCTAAAACTCTCTTCTTGGGGGATTACCTCGGACTGAATATTTGACAACAAGGGATGACTTCCTTTGTGTTCCAATTGAAAATTTTTGTTTCAAAATAATTGGGACGCCAAATAAAAGCCACCGAATCCTTTATAAGCGGGTAAACGTTTTACTAGATACCAATCATTTAAATAAAACTATTCACGTGGATTTGTATAGGGAATACCCAATATGAAATATGGCGTGAGGGAGAGAAAGTGAGATTTTGGGAAAGGCAGACTGGAAAAAAAGCCTTATAGACGAAAAAAAAAAAACAGAAAAAAACTGCAACAAATTTCTTTTATCATACCTCTATACCATTTACTACTTAAGATATCGCCTAGGTTTTGTACAACATTTATCGAAATTCCTACAATCAATCTGGGAAAAAATAAGTTTTCAATAAGTCTAGAAGCATACCAATCTTATAGCAGGTCGAGTGCTCGTTGAAGTTAACAAATATAGGTTTAGTAATCTTATATACATATCACAACTAAGGAAAAATTGAGGTTTATCCATAAGGAGATACAGCAGCACATTTCTATGTATCTGTCACTGAGAAATTCGAGAGAAGTTAGTGTGGTACTTTATATTCTACAAAGTAGTTTTAAAGTGTTCAACAAGATGGCAAGGTCGTCAATTAGACAATAAAATGACAACTTTAACCACCACCATTTCAAAAGATGGGTTAGTATTACCTGAAGGAACAAATACAGCGTCTTGTGTCTTTTCCAAGGAAGAAAAGAACAACTGGAAATTGGCAGTATCTAAAGCATAATTCTCTAACGAATATTTGACATGAAACTCTTGAATCTAACCTGAAACAGTTTTGTCTGAATATTGCAAAGCGTTAGAGTGATCTTTCTGTATTTTGTTTTCTCCGATGTTTACAAACCTTTCCGGATTAAGCAACATCCTCTTTCCCAGTTTATTTTCCAGTTCTTCCCCTCTATATTGCGAAAAAAAAGTTTCTGTCAAAATCCAAAAAAACATTCCAATAACAAAAAAGGCCATTTCTAGCAGTTCCCAAATTTCATCGCGTCCCATGAAATCCCCAGGGCTATGCACCGACCCCATCAACCACCTAAAAAAGAGAAAAATGAAAGATAAAGCCAATGAAAATGTTACGCCCAACAGTTGTCCTCAAAAGATTACTTCTCATCGGTCGATGAACATCGTCAGATTATAAAACCTTTCCTCTAGAAACGGCTGGCAGTTTCCCTCTCCCACATGTACCTTGGTAAAGGAAAATTCTCTCTCTCTCTCTCTCTCTCTCTCTCTCTCTCTCTCTCTCTCTCCTCTCTCTCTCTCTCTCTCTCTCTCTCTCTCTCTCGCAAATGGTAAAACATTCTAGGTAAACATTTAAAGAAAGAGGAAAGGGTTTAAATATTAGATTCAGACAAATGTGAATCTATTTACAAAATTTCAAGTTAGGTATCACAGGGAGTACGAAATCTCAGAACGCTACATTAGGCCATATGGAAAGTGATTCCGGTGTAAAAGTAGAAATAGGAAGAACGCAATATACGGCTGATAGACAAACAACCAAGTGGGAGAATGCCAACCACTTGAAGAAATAATAGAAAAATTGTTCACATAAACCTTTTCCATCCAAAAATCGATCAACAACTCGTCTACTATACATAACACCATATAGACAATTATATCAACGACAGTGAAGATATTACGCAAAATCAAACAAAACCATTTGTGTAAATAATAAATGTATGCGTCTCCTGTCACATCACAAATGAAGTGACATTGTGTTGTCATGCCAGATGTCATCAGGAAACTAGTCACACCATAAGGGCTGATTTCCATTCGCTAGTCTGTTAAGCTATCCGAGTACATATATCCCAGCGGCCCACTTCCCCTAAAAGGGGAGAGAAAAAATTTCTGTGAAGGAAACCTGATCTCTCTCAAAACCTTATTAATGAGATATGATGGATAAATCAACTGCATAAAAAGCAGACTCACATGCACATAGCTACCATCTAATTTCAATACTTTTGAACCCTGTATCATTACAAAAGCATTAAAAAGTAGCATATGAATATTCATTCGCTCAACGAACGAAATGAGTTGCCGTGGAAAATGTCAATCACCTATCAAATACTGCAATAAAAATGTCTGCAACTAAATGGGAAAGAGAAGCTCTTTTAGCAAATGTACTCGCTGCTTAAACTTCATTAACAAAATGGGAATACTCGCAACGCAAAAATTTAACATCTAAAATGCAGTAAAGACATAAAAATAACACTAGAATACATTGGGAATTTAGTTGATAAACTATATTTCAACCAACAACTAATGCTCTAACATAAAGCGTTCAAATGCAATTTAAAAAACGTTGCAAAGGTTCAAATATAATTTCAGAACTGTTGCAAGTACATATACATTAATTCATGTAATTTGAAGAGATATCTTGGTATATAAGAAATGACTGGAGAAAAAAACAAGCAAAAAAAAAAAAAAAAAAAAAATCAGTTCATATACAATAATCATAAAATTGAAAAAATATACTAATACACAAAAAAAAAAAATCACAGACGAAGGTACAGGGTTGCAATACGGCCACACGCGCAAAAATGGTTGTATTATTTAAAAGTGTAAACTCTATTGTATAGATACCACTCAATAGGTAAATATAAAAGAGCATAACTGATTGCCAAAAAATAATAATGAATTTCGTGGCAATAAAAAATATATATTACTGAAAAACCTACACCAAATATACATAACCAAACGCCGCAAAACAAAATAAAAAGCCCAATAAACTCTTCACCTCATCAGCCACCGACAATATGACGTAAGTTTTGAATACGTTTGAAATGCCACAAACCATCAATTTCACTTCAAACGATTTTGATATAAATTAGTGATCATTCCATGAAAAGGGGGATA
>NW_027172004.1:45000-90000 GCF_036898095.1 Palaemon carinicauda
TGCATTGGAGTACACGAATTTAAAGATATTACTTAGCTATACGCTGTAAATAATAAAAAAAAAATGTACATATCTCTCTCTTTCTCTATCCCCGCGTGGGGGGAGGTTGCGCGCGTGTGTGCATGTGTGTGTTTTGCTGTAAAATTCCACTCGAAATGTATTGCCATTAACATAATCCAATGTGTTAATAGCCAAAGCATATATCCTTGCCCCAATAGGAGGAGCGGGTTGAAGGGCGCGCAATGAAAGGCGACCGTTTTCTTAGTAAATTGGATCCGGTGTCGCTTTTTAATTCGATAGGAGGAGGGATGCGACAGCAGATATCTAATAGAATATCTCTACATCTGAAATTTTAATATCTAATAGAATCCGATATTGCGAATATCGTTCCAGCGATTACGCAGAAGAGAATGGCAATTCAATTGATAATTAAGGTAAATGCATCATAAATGTATTTGCGTGAGTTAATATGAAAACAGGATGAAAATAAAAGAAGAAATATATAAAATTATGAAGATGAATAAGACCGTAATTCTGATGATATGATAAACATTTAATAAATGTATTCGCATTAGGCAATATCACAACTGAGGGAAACATAAAATAGGGAGAGCACTGATAGGGAGTTTATTCAGAGATTGGTTTACGGAAAACGAATTTTGGAAGGAGAAATCTATTCATACATCTAAAGAAAGCACATCGAGATTAAGGGACCAGTTACAGGTATCATTCACATATTTGTCAATAAAAAAATAAAACGGGGGAAATTTCCATCGATGATTGGCAGATATAACGAAAAAGGGGACTTCATTGATTGATCATGAGTTATCTGACGTCACAAGATACAATTGGAGTGTGAGGGGAAATCGCATCTGGTGAATGATTAAAACCCATATGAGGGATTTCCCTTGTTAAATACACTTGGAATTACTCCCATCATAACTCTTTATTAAAAATAAGTAACAACCATCCAATTGAAACCAGATGTAGGCAATACAATTTCTTATGCATAATCAAAATCTACCATTATCTGACACTTTTCAAGATATACTATACTCTTTCGTGATATATACTCGTGTGTGTGTATGTGTGTATGTGTATATATATATATATATATATACAGTACATATATATATATATATATACACATATATATATATCCAAAAGAACCACGGGGAAAATGAAAATAGCATAATGTTTCACTGTTATTTTTACGCATATTATATATATATATATATATATATACATATATATATAATATATATATATATATATATATATATACATACATACATACATATATATGATTTTACTCTTAATCATGTGCACTTGCATGCACACAAAAACTGACATGTACATAAATACATATACGTACACATTTATAAGCCCAAGTAAGCATATATGACATGGAATATATTTTTTCAAAAATTTTCTGATGAAATATGCAGATGAGTTAATCAGACAGTCATTTATTGCCATTAATGAACGCTGCGCGCATAAATCTCCTCCATTTTACGCCATCTCTTCAAATAAAAATTAATGAGAGAGAGAGTGAGAGAGAGAGAGAGAGAGAGAGAGAGAGAGAGAGAGAGAGATGCTAAAGCTTTCTAACCCTAATGGCTATCAGCTAGCCTCGGTCTCTGAATCATACGAGAAATTCTAAGGTGGGCTTTACGATATCATCAAGGTCCTTTAATTAAAGGACCTTGGATATCATGACTATGATTCGGTTTGTATCGATACTGATGATAAAAACATGGATATTTTATATAAGTGGCGCAGCAATAAAAATTTGCTTGCTACTTTGCAGCCGTTATTTTTTTTTTACAAGAATATCCTAAAAATACCATAATAATACAGTTTAATAACAGAGCGTTAGTATGGTATACATTACTTTTATCTATGCATTGGCTCTCCTCATAAGAGATATATGAAATTGAAATTAATAATGTACAAATGCGATACTTTGACTTTGTTGAAATTTACTTCAGTGGCAATAGAAGTTTTTAAATAAGAAGATATTTACAAAAGGAAGGAAAAAATCGTACAATTTACTATATCAAAAGTGCTTTCATCATTAGAAACCATGAGTAACATGTCCTTTTAAAGTAATGGTACTCAAATGGGTGTCTCCGGACCACAATGAACTACAGGGAGTTTTGGAATCTCACAAAAATATTAAAATTTGAATAAATGAATATATGAATAAATAACAACAAATCAGCAACAAGAATTCTTCAGTATTATTATTATCATCAATATCATCAGTTATAGTTTCGTGTAACAATGCAAATGCCTGAATTAGAATTGTCATTAGAATTGGGCCAGTGTAAAAAGCAATTTACAGTAGAATAAATAGGTTGTCCTTTCGCATTACGGGTACCCGGTAGACTAGGCTTATTCTAAACTGGGCAACAACATGAATATTTGAATGTGAATAGAAGTCATTAGGGTTTAGCCACACTAGTCTGGGTTAAATTTAGGAATGAAACGCATCTATTTGTTGAATAAAATAGAGACATCAAGGTACCAGCAACCTAGGTCTATTTTAAACTAGAGTAGGTGCGACAGGAATATTTGAATGAGAATACGGATGTGGTAATAACGATTTTATAATGTTGAGAAAATAAATTTCTCTTTCTTAAACCTCATCCCTCTTTTTCTTTTCCCCACTGTAAAGAGAAGATGGATAAATTTGTCACTCGTATACCTAAACGGAGGGAAGTTAATTTACTGTAACGCTACTCGGTAATGAGTTGGCTGAATCATCCAGTGATAATTAAGATTTACAAGCGGATATGACCAAAGAGAAAAATAGTCTTTGGGATAAACTTTAAAAACAGGAAATATGAGAAAAAGTTATCTCGATTTCGATTTGGTTTCAAGGACTGACAGTGAGGATGTAACTAAACCTCAGTATGTGGTATGTGTTCAAATGCTTTCAAATGAAAGTATAAAGCCAGCAAATCTCACACAATATTTAAATACTAAACATAAGCAGTATAAGTATAAACTACGAGCTTTTTTTCTCTTGAGAAAAGCAAAGGAGTTGTTTGGTACTCAAGAAGGGATTAAATCTACAAGTAATGATAAGCCTCTACTTCTGCTTAAAGCTTCATGTTTTGTTTCCAAGAAAAACTACCATAAGAAAGTCACACAGAATTGAAGAGATATTAATTATACCTTGGCTTCTTTATAGTAAAACAAATTGTTGTCCAAAGATAAAGTGAAGGCAGAAAAGAAAATACCTAATCAAATTATACAGTTCAACGTCACATCGAAGCAATGTCTACAGGTCGTTTGAGGAACAATGATTTTTCTATCCAAATAGACGAGTCCACAGATATTTCTAAAAGGCCAGTTACTATTGTATGTAAGATATGAGTGGGGTAATGAAGTAATAAAGGATTTTTGTTTTGGATGGAATTACGAACAAAAGCAGCTACAGAAATAACTGAAACTGGACAATAATATGAGGGATAACAGAATAAATTTGCCAAATTGTATTGGTACAGATGGTACAGCAACTATGGAAGGCACAAGGGCGTTGTAAATCAGATAATGTCTGTTGCAACACGAGCCGTTTCAACTCACTATTTCTTAGAAAGAGAGGCAATTGCACCTAAAGAAATGGAAGCCAAATTGCATGGGGTTATGAATATAATAGCGACTGTGATTAACTTTAATCAAATCAAGAGCAACTAACTCGAGATTATTCAATGCGTTGCGTGAAGAGGTTGGAGTTGATAATCACTTATTACTCTCATAGAGAGGTTAGGTAGGACTCGCGTGGATGAATGCTGGCACGGTTGTTCATTCTGCGACAAGAAGTACACGTTTCTTTCAGTATAGAAACCAGAACTCTCAAATTTTTTCATAGACAACAAATGGTTTGATTGATTGATTGATTAGGAGTTATCTGGCATCCTGACATCTAAGGTCATTGACGCCGAAACAAATGGCTTGGTAAACTAATTTATCTAGTTGATATTTTTGAAGTAAATAAGCTAAACAAGATAAAGCAAGGTGCAAATTGTATCTCTTATCATGTTAAAAGTTGAGGCATTTAAAATGAAACCATGTCTTTGGAAATACCGTATTTTGTAAGGTACTATATTGGCAATTTTGTAACTCAATTAAATTTATAAATTTGTTCTGTTCAGCTTCAAGTAACATCACACCTTTTGGGATTTCTTGAGAAGTTGTTGGTTATTTTCCTAATATATCAGAGGATGTAGAAGCCAGCATATAAATGTATTGTAAATCCATATTCATCAAATACTGTACCGAGACCTCCTTCCCATCAACATCTCCATCAAAGCTATTGGAAGGCCTCATTGACATTTCATCAGATATGCTCTGAAATCTCAATTCAACGAGAAATCTTCAGAATCATTTTGGGCTCAATGTTATGATAACTTTCCGTCATGTTATAAGATAATATGAAAGTTCTTATCCCTTTCAGTACATTATATCTTTGTGAAGAAGGTTTTCCTGCAATGACTGCAATAAATAATAAAAAAGAAGTCCATGTTAGGCATTGGGGATGATATGCACTTTTGCTTATCAAAAACTGTATCCCGTATTGAAAAAGTTATTTCTTACCATAAGCAAAATGTTTCACATTACTATTTTTTCATACTTTTAGTAATCTAAACTTTATAGTGTTTTGTTCTTTGGTTATATTAATTCTATGTGATTTACGTTAATTTTCTTGTGTACTTCAATTATATTATTTCTAGGACCTAGGTGCATATCATGTTCACTTTCTTCTGCATAGTTAAATATTATTTTGTTTATTTTAAAGGTAGTTTTTTAAATTACGTATTTTAAAGCAAATGGAATATTGTTTCACTAATACACTTTCTTGATTCAATTGTGTGTACAGTGGGTGTTGTTTGAACAATTTATTATCAAAAGGATGGCATTTCAATTTTCATCCCCAATTTATTACGGTAAAGGGTTACGGCAATATAATTTATGATTGCAAGGTCTAGGAAGCTTTGGGAGTTGAGATCCACTGCGGGATGGTTGGAATTTAAAGGCGCAAATCTACTTCCATAATTTATTCTTTGCATCGTGAATGTAGAGGTTATTAAATGTGATTGATTGTTGTTCAAGGAACGCCAGCTAAAATATCTAAATATGAGGGAGCTGACTCATAGTAATGGAAACTTCATCGAATATTTCTTGAAAACTTCTATCGATGTATAAGTAATATATAAACACACACACACACACACATATATATATACATATATATATATATATATATATATACATACATATATATATAGATATATATATATATATATATATATTGTGAAGCATTCCAGTGTCTTAAAAAGTCTTATTGGGTAGCATTGCTAACACCTAAACCTTTTCTTGACTCCAGCAGATGCTGAGGCCCATTTACAAGTGGGTGAAGTGATTGCATAAAGGAGGGAACGATCTACGGGCCTACTAGCCGTGAGACATGTGATATAGCCACCTGGTCACATTCGCTTATGGCTGTCTATAGTTATGAATCACTAATATTCCTTTTTTTCATAGAATGTATAAACAACAACTAAATACGATAATGATCCAATTCAACAAAAAAGAAATACACGAGAAAATACGTCAAAATCATGATCAAAATATACCTGGAAAGGAAGCTCAAGGCAAGTTTGTCAATAAGGAAGTGGAAGGAAAAGACTTGTGCATGTGGCATGCAATAACAGTCAATTTCCTATCATGTGCAATAGCACTAATGATCCACAGTACTGCAATGCTGCAAGCCCTCCTTTACCCCGTTAACCCCCAACTAACTCCGCTTTATGTTTCGATGAAAAGTCAGAATCTGGAACCTTGTGCACTTTAAAGAAAATTGATAAGGAATTCAGCGGTCGTGGAATTCTCGTTCCATTTCTGGTTTTCTCGACTTTCATATAACCTTCCATCTCTTTACTGGCCGGAAGACCGCTGCTGCCATCGAGGTTGAGCCCTTCATCTATTTCTTTTAATCTTGTTTACATCGGACCTGGATCATGGGACTTTAATTTTGAATGTCAAAATGAAATCTGGTACCGAAATACATATACGTGATACTTCGTTAAGGAACAATTGTCGACAGATGTTCCCGTTATAAAGGATCAGTTCGAGAACAAAGGAATGTAACTGATGTGCAATAAAGAATAGAACACGCACTTGTGTGTGTGTGTGTGTATGTATATATATATATATATATATATATATATATATATATATATATATATATATATTAGTATAATTCTAATTTATCTTAACAATCATTAGCATTAGGAGAGGCAACCTATTGGGTTTAAATTCCTAATTTTCATAAGAATCGACAATAGGTTTAATTTTCAAATCAAAATGAAAGTCTTGATGAAATCGATTGAAAATTATAATCTTATATATACAAAGATTTTTCTCATTATGTAACCAGTAACATGGACACCCTCTTTGTGCTGTGTTTATGGCTAAAGAATAAATACTAAAGATGCAGTTCCAATGTCTGAATAATATGGAATTCCTGATTTGTTTTCCATTTTCAACTGAAATTAAGATTAGTTTCAATTCAAATTTCTTAACGATATGAATATCAAATCGCCTCGTTAATCCAAATGCAAAGCACGGGTGTAGGGGACAGCAGCTGTCGACATCATATTATGATATAAAAGGGCTAACTGATGAACTATCATAACCAATCGCTGATAGCTCATTTGTGTATAAAATAATGCACAAACCAAACATTATCTGTTGTTGTCGTAAGTAACTTACGGTTTAGATGGCTCAACACATCACAAGTTAGGTCAAATACTGAGGCTATGAGCTTTGAATAGCAACAGCTGTTGAGAAGCGATAAGAGAACGCCAGCTTCGCATTTGAGAGATCTGGAATGTGATACATCTATTTCATTTACATGACATCTCCATACCGACTTCTAACAAATGTATCGCGTTCCAGCTGAGTTGAGCGTCAACAAACTAGACAATCAAATGAAATATGTATATAAAAATCAAATCGTATTGCTCTCGCGTCAAAGCCAGTATATCAATATCGGAGTTTTTCTGTCCACCCGACTGGTCGCGTTGAACGTTATCTCATTCAACCATCCGCTTTTTGCTTTCCAATCTCTAACGAAGTTTTCCTAAATCCCTCTAAAATCTCCCTCAGTCTGTGCATTCCTGCAGAGCCTTATTTCCAATATCACCGACGCATCGCTCCCAATCACTTTGGCTTAGCAGCCAATCCACCCTGATCACCCCAAACAGTAATACACTAATCGACCCCCTCTCCAATGGCAGCCATTATCGTTGCTTACCTTTGACGCATTTAACCTCAGGAATATGGAGGCAAAAGAGCCGAGGCAGAGAGTGGCGGTGGAGTAGGAAGAGGAAGAGGTGGAGGTAGTAAATCATTAACCTGAAAATCGTATTACTTTGTCTTTACCCTAACCGGCGCCTTACTCCATTTCCCCCCTGTTTTCAAATTCCCAAGGTGACGATACCTGAATGGGAGTTGTGAAGACTTTTCTTTCATGGAACAAAGCTTGTGTCCTAAGAATGACATTTACTCCCTCCAGAGAATAGCTCAAAACTGTATCCACGAGCAACTTTGGTATTTTCCTAAGGGCAAATATTTGTAGGAATTAAACCTCTAGAGAACAGCTTTTACCTTATCGCACACAACTCACATTCGTTTTAAAGTGAGTAAACTCTTACCAGAGCTCTTTTCAAAGGCCAACCATCTGACCCAACATATTTTCTACTCAATTTCAAGAAAAATAAAAAATAAACTAAATAAACTCCCGGGCTTACAAGCCTGATATAGAACTTTCCACTCAGCAGAAGACAATAGAAACTGCTTTCTATTATTTTCATTCATCCGATAAAGGTATTTTTCTGCAGCGAACATTCGCGAGTTGTTTGTCAAATTTCCAGAATCTCTTCCAAGAAGTGCTTCGGCGTCGGCCTTACTACACCGAAACAATAAAACGAGGCAAAACTGGTGGTGTAAGGTTCTTTGCATACCCACAGAAAAATACATATAATATGAGAGAGAGAGAGAGAGAGAGAGAGAGAGAGAGAGAGAGAGAGAGATATACCCAGCCAAAGGAAATATTTTCCTAGTTTAGAGTGAGAGACTGAAAAGTGGAAAATAACTAAATTAAGAGGATGAATTACAAATTGAAACACCTAGCAAGAGTTTATTTGACTTAACGACACAGTGTGTAGAAGAGAGAGAGAGAGAGAGAGAGAGAGAGAGAGAGAGAGAGAGAGAATCTTTCCACTCTGAACAAATAACAATGGTGTTTCAGCTTCTTAGAAATCTACTCCATTAAAACCAACGCAAGTCTTTCGCGTGCATATACAAGAGAGAGCATAGGTACTGGGGACTCCGGGAGCATGGGGAGGATGTAGCCGAGCCGTAATAGAATAACATGAAGGAGAAAACAATTATTTTGGATAAAAACAAAACACACACGATAATCACTAATAATGCGCAGTCGCACTTACACGCACGCACATACATACAAAGGTTAATTAAGGATTAACATAAAGCCCTGAGGACACTCCATCTGCTTATTTGTAAGCGGCCGTTCCTTAGTATTGATTATCAACATAACAGTCTTGTAGACTAATCGCAATACCTGCTTCCAGGTACTTACACACCCAAGGAGTTGCAACACTGTCTGTACATAAATCACGGCTCCATCGGCCAACACCTGTCGAACGGTCTTCTGACCCCTTACACTTTTCCTTGTGAAATAATAAAATATGTTCTTCATAAGACACTACATTTGAGAAAGAGAACAAATTAACGGAACATTTTTGTGGGATTAGAGAGGTTTAAAATATAAAGGCCGGTACCAGAGCAACAATGACAAAAATAACATCTTGTTGAAATAGCGCAATTCTGTTAACACGAACACATACATGCATGGACATACGTATCCAGGCAAAAACACATGTGTGATTCCTAATTATGGCCTTTGAGTCTACACTCTGGGCATTTCATGCATGCCTATATATCTTCAGCTATCAATCTATATATCATAACCGAAGAAACAGATTTCTTGTGTCGTACCCTAAGCCTCGATGCACCTAAATCCAACGCCAACCCACGTAACGGTATTACAGGAAGGTTTGAAAAGTTTATCATTAAATTCTTTTATGGATACATAACCAGACAGTTTATCTATATGGCTATTTTTATCTATCTGATTACAGAATCGGTAATGAGACCGACTAAGAACTGAATTTTTCTCTTTTTCACGCTCTCTCATAAGTCTGTGCCTATAAGATCGTACATGGACCGAATATCTCTCTCTCTCTCTCTCTCTCTCTCTCTCTCTCTCTCTCTCTCAATTTTGAGCCAAAACTAAAATAGAATTCGGAGAAGATGTTAATAGGTCCATTTTTCAATTCTAAACCACCATCAATTCTAAACCACCATAAAACCTTACCAAGAGTCAAATAAACCTGGTATCTACATGTCCATTTATAATACAAATAGGTAGAGGCTCTCTCAATAACAAAAAAATGAAAAGGCTCAGAGTATCGATTTACATATCTTGGCAGAAATATTAAAAAAAATCCTTCAGGGTAAAGACAAAATCAAGGAGGACAAAATATTCAAATTATTTCTATTTAATAAAATAGAAAAAGCAATAATTAATTCATTCGTCTTCGTTTTTAGTTTAATGAAATTCATAAAAAAAAATAACGACCAATTTTATCTGCTATCAAGATATTTCCTTTTGCAACATCTGAGACTATCGTTTCCACAAAAGTTATTAGTTCCAGCCTGGAATGCCAATAACGTTCCCCCTTAATCTCTCTCTCTCTCTCTCTCTCTCTCTCTCTCTCTCTCTAGGGATCTAGAATGTAAGTTCAAGGAAACTAGATAAAACGAAATTGACAAAAAGGATTACAAATTAATTTGAATGGCCCAAAAAAAAAAAAAAAGGAAAACAAAAATCGAAGGAAAGGAAAAGGCTGACTTTGCCAATTTTTTGTTTTAGATTAAGCTGGCCATAAACCAGCACGGACTCGTGCTCCCAAAAGAAACCCGTCATAGATTGATGGAAATGCTCAAGTTTTATACGAAAATCTTGACTAGTAAATCTTAGAAATACTCATAAAAATTACAGAATGGAAAGTGGATGGAAGAAAGGAAGAAACGAATAATTGGACTGATATTATCTTTATCTTAATGGAAGGGCTAAATATAAAGAGGTGAAAATAGAGAAATTTGAACAACGGATAACAAATGCCTGCTAATAGATAGTAGAAAAATAATTATTCAGAAATAATAATGCACACAGATGTATACATACATATATGTGTATACACATACACACACACACACACACATATATATATATATATATATATATGTGTGTGTGTGTACAGAGAGAGAGAGAGAGAGAGAGAGAGAGAGAGAGAGAGAAGAGAGAGAGAGAGTGTGTGAGTGTGTATGTAATAACTTTATAAATGGATAAAAAACACCATGTCATTACTCAATTCTTTTGTAACGAACTGCACGAGGTGACCAAAGCATTTTACGCTATCGCTCCACCGAAATAACTATCATTAATTCCTATTATATCCTTCGAGACCTTCCACAAAGTAGTAAACACATAAAGACTCCATTCACTCACTCTTTTGTCACTTAATCTTTTAGTTGAAGTTTTTAACTTTATGACAAACTGTATTATCTCTCTCTCTCTCTCTCTCTCTCTCTCTCTCTCTCTCTCTCTCTATAATTTTAACAAGTTTGATTTTTTCTTTCACCTCTGAATAATGGTCTGACTCAGCAGGAAGGAGACATGAATAAACAGACGAACGAACACAATGTTATCTCGTGTTTCCAGAACCCCTTCTGTAAACTTCTTTAACGCAGTGACTTAGATGGAATACATTAAAATGTGAATGTATTCACACTCAACTAATTTATTTTCCTCTGATTCATACTGAGACTAAAACACACTACATAACAAAACAAGAGGGACAGATACGATGATAAACATATGCACAATAAAACACAGTTAAATCAATTTATAAAATGAACTATCTTCTAAAGAGTGGCTTTAGTCTTATGTAACACAGATACCAGAGAGATAAACACCTAAGCAAACTTAAAATCTTACTTGCTTGTTTCTTTCTTTTTGATAATCTGAGTCATAATCCAAAAGTGATAAAGAATATATCGCAGCTTTAAATAACTTTGACAATGACATACATTTGTCATACATGCATGAATACGTAATTTTGAAAGTGGACTCAACAGTTTTATATACGGTGCCAAACCTGAAATCATATAAATGTTGATAAGTCGTAGGGAGAGACTCTATGCATACGCCTTACAGCGTTTAGAACATCTTACAAAGTCAATTGAATACATTTTGCATTTACATTATACATATTTTATCAATTTACATCTATAGAGTGACGATTGTAAATTTCCAATGAGTAGTGAATGGAGAACCATACAGGATGTCTTCGTATGGTAAACTTATGTCACGAAAAAAATCCTCAATCGATAGAACACTTGGGTGTATTGTTCAAAGGCTGCTTTGCGGATCTACTGATACTTTTCTATGCGAGCCACTTTGTCATATAAGTTAAGTTCCTATAGCTCTTCTTACTCATCAATTATACAAAAATATTAAGGAATACAGAGTTAGCCAGTTTGGTAGGTCCACAATTTTCTGACATCTAGAATACTAAGCTTTTTTTTGTTTGCCTTTTAAGTCACCTTTCCGTAAATAAGAATTATGTAACTAATTAAAGGACAAAACTTCACCCATAAATAGTTCCTTGAAGTTTTGTTAGTTACACCGGGGCTAAAACTGAGCTTCCACCAGTCCTGGTTGTTCTTAAAGAAGAACAAAACGTTTATCCAAACAGGAAACTAGTAACCAAACAATACACAGCATGTGTCAGTAAGTGTGTCTTACCGGGGGGGGGGGGGGGGGGGGGAAGACATGTACAGTATGTGTGTAATCCAAAATCAATTGTTGAACATAAAGGATTGATGATTAAACTACTGTATATAGCCAAATCCCTTTCATGTTCAAGTCACTAGAATTAATATGTTTTGTCGAAACATAATATAACAAATAGTATACATACATCCAGATGTAGTGTGCATACGCACACACATGAATAATAACACTGAACATATTTCCACTATATCTGCAATGGTTTTCAATTGACAGAATGGCTTCAATAGTTCCAGGAGACTTTTTATACATCAGATGAAACCCTTTGACAAGAACCACAAATGCACATCAACATCAACCGTCCAGAGAGAGAGAGAGAGAGAGAGAGAGAGAGAGAGAGAGAGAGCATCATTTCCCTTTTGCCATTATTAGGAGCCGCATGAGATTCAACATTTGACATTTCCAAGTCCCTCGGGACAAGAAAGAATAATGGCATCATAATGATCTAGTTTTCATCTCCTGAATACACATGCATTCTATACAATTGGAGACACTTACCTAGTTGCTCTCTCTCTCTCTCTCTCTCTCTCTCTCTCTCTCTCTCTCAAAATGATTAAATATAAGGTTTAATAAATGGTTTAAACATTTGAAATACATTACTCTTCACTGACGTAAAATCACAAGATTGGTTCTCCTTATAATTTTCATTGTCTCACAAAAAAAAGAAGTCTATGGATGAAATCATCCGTCAAATCCTTTCTCTCTCTCTCTCTCTCTCTCTCTCTCTCTCTCTCTCTCTCAATTCTTAGAACGAAGGATTCATAACTAGACACTACAAGACCGTCAAAAGATAAATATTTTTAACAATTGTAAGCTTGACAGCGCAAAGCGTTTCGGTTATATTCGCTTCAATGCCTGAAAAAAAAATAGAATTCTGATTTAAAAAAAATTCATAAAAAACAATGAATTAAATTTGAAAATTCAAATTATATTTCAAATGGCTTCATCGTAAAATATATATATATACACACATATATATATATATATATATATATAAAGTATCATGTTAAATTTAATAAAATTTTCAGTCAAGTGTAGAGATAGGAAAATGCCGCAATGTTCAGTTAACAACATATCATTTGATATGGAACAGGATTAAATAAAAATATGTTGATTAGAAATGGAAAAAAGACAACTTTATGGTATAACATCAAAGTTTTACCTTAAAATTTCAAAAAATGATATCATTAAAAGTGAATAAAATTCGATATAAAAAGTAAAAAGCTTTTAAGCCTATATGAAAAAAAAACTTTATACATTTAACCCCTCGCCTTTTCCCTCTCCCCACTCTCTTTTTTTTTGGGAGTGTCACAACTTCAGAAAACATACGAAACTTAGACCAGAGGACGACGGGACGAAGCAACTTGAAATAAAAGCGTCTGCTTAACTCACAAAGTCTGGCAGGGAGCACGAGCAAGATAACCGGAGGTGTCGAGCTGCCAATGGCACTTGGTCTTCAATTGCAGATTTTCAGTACCAATTTTAAGTGCCAAAATCACTGGTTTCTATCTGAAAATTACTAAGCAAATAACCGAGACAACATCCAAATATGACATGTTACACACATTCACTGATTAGTTAAATCCACATTCAACTGTCAACAAAATGCAGAGGTTGCTGGGTACTTTAATTGGTGCCAAAAATATACAATTTAATAATCGCATACATTTTGGCGTAATTTTTAATTGGATTTGTGCAATGATTTATTTATATTTTTCAACATCATATAACTACTTTTTACTCCTGCTTATTTGAATATTAGTATTCATCTTTTTCTGCAATCTCTCTCTCTCTCTCTCTCTCTCTCTCTCTCTCTCTCTCTCTCTCATAATTTTATAAAAATTTTCTTACGTTCTCTGCTTAATTGCCCCTTTTGCCTAAATTATTATTCATATCCTGACCGAGAAATTGAAAGTTGAAATAAAGTATTACACTATATAAAAAGAGAAAGAAATAAAATAAAACTACTCTGCTGTATCAGTTATATATCATGTAAGATGCTTTTCCTCGAAACCCAATAAAGGAAAATAAAGTAAAGGCATGAGGGACGAAAGCACTCTTCATATTCATAGACAAATAAAATAATTGAAGTAGGGAAGAATTCTGCAATCATGAATATTTGTACAGCAATTAGATACTATCATCGCGTGCGAGAGTCCATTCCATCAGCCAAATAAAATGGCAAAGAATCATAGATGGGAGAGACTATAATTGAGAAATATTTAATATGAATGAGAGATAGATTCCACTTCATGAAAAAAAAAACAAATGTAAGCAGTCTAAAAAAACCTTTCATTGCAGTAATTATTTAGAATAGATAAAAAAAAATATGGGAGAAACCTTTCCCTTTACAATAATTGGAAAATATGTCGATTCAGGATCTCCCGGAAACAGCTTCTTGAGTGGATTCCTTGATGAAACACCGAATTAGAAATCTTGCCCTAATACTGAAGAGGGTAACCGAGATCTACATTTAAACTAATTGGTAGTTGAACCTCCAATTACTTAGCTAAACCATTTTAATTATCACATGTTTCTCTCGATTTTTCTATTCTCCTCCAACTTCTCCCTCTTCTCTTTCCTCTCATTATCTAATGCGTCTTAATATGAAACGATGAGCTGCTTTTTCCCTGCTCTGTTGTACATTCCAGAGAAGGTCCCGTTAAGTGAATTACCCCACTTATATAAACAACGCATTTTGGGGATTTCCATAAATCCTGAGAGTAATTGGGGAAGAAAATAATGAAAACGTATAGGACGCTTCGCTCACAACATAAACAAATATTGCAGCAATAGTTCCAAATGAATTTCGAATGATCCTAATGAAGCTTATTTACAGCTGAAGAAAAGATTTGAGATAATACTCAGCTCACACACACACTCTAATATTATGGAATAAAAAAACTTACAGTGTAAAGATCTTAAAGATTTATTTTAAATCATGCTAATGGTAAATTATACACGAATAAAATATTGAGATAAAAATAAATATATCTAAAATCAGCACTACTAAATATTCAATAAAACCCGCCACGGTAAAGATACACCTTTTCAATGATTTGAAAAGCTCTAGAATACGCTATTATTAGGTTTTTACCAAGCATTTGCTGGATGGCGATGCTAACCTTACACTTTGCCTCGCTTATGTTGACGCAAAGGGCCTTTATTTCGCCAGTAGTCTATATCTTGAGCTTTTAAATCAATACTTCTCCATTCATCATCTCCTACTTCATGCTTCCAGCTCTTCTAGCGCCTTGTGGGGCTCAGTTAAAAGTTTGGTGAACTAATCTCTTTTAGGGAGTGCGAAGAGCATGCCCAAACCATCTCCATGTGTGCATGTGTTAATGTATCTCGAAATATTACGGCTTACTCAAGTAAATATTTCAGAAGTTTCACATCAAAATATATTACAACGTGACATCTTTACTTTGAGCATATGTTTGTACCTTATATGTTTTGCCGAAAGAACCTGTTAGTCCACTAATGCCTCATCAACACCCAAAAGCAACAGATGACAGGAAGGTATATGAAGTCATTTCCATAGTGATTTGCCTCGTTACAAAGAGAGAGAGAGAGAGAGAGAGAGAGAGAGAGAGAGAGAGTGAGAGAGAGATTCCACGATATTTAACATGATCATGTCAGTGAGAAAGATTGAATACCAGAATAATTATGGAAGTCACTTCCACACGAGAGAGAGAGAGAGAGAGAGAGAGAGAGAGAGAGAGAGAGAGAAGCTTCGACATCTACAGAGGACTACGGCGATGGAGGCAATTAGCGTTTAAAGAGACATCGTAATGACAAGGTGCTTAGGTGACGCCATTTAGACAATGGAGCTGTCATGATGACTCAAAATGACGGGCTCAGCAGCCCAGGACGAACACCAATTATTAGATTCTGACGAGAAAGAGACCTTCCTAGTTAACACTAGATGGATATGGATGGAGCGCTGATGGGTAAATGAAATGGCATCACGAATGTCAGTGAGTCCAAAGGGATTAATCATCCTCTGTTTATTTTTGAGAAAAGTTTTCGTAAAATAATCTTTCACGCTTTGCAGGACGCACGGACGGCCGCAATCAAATTTATTGCAATGTCTGAGGTGGTCTTGAAATGAAAGAGAATAATTTATTCGAAACGAGTCGTCTTTTTATAAAAATGTAGTAGAAATCCAAGAGCGCAAAACAAAAACAAAATAAACCATCATTGCCGGTTAAGAACTTTGTCCCAATACGAAGGAGGGTTGTGAAAAAGGTGATCAGAAAAAACCAGGCTTTGTAAATTATATAAGCATTATTGAAACTGGCAACAAACATTAGCGCTCTCGTGCAAGCAGCAAAAGGATCTAATGATAACATAAGTTAACAGTTGGTAATTTCAGTAACCAAGGGACAGGGTCTAAAGTTTTAATGTGCCAGCTGCTCACACACGCGAAACATGTTACACTTCATCCATCAAAAACAATCAATAATAACAAAGGCCAGACTGATGAGAAAGCTTTCTTCCTCTTACGGTACCTCAGTGAGAAAAGTGAACACATTTTTAAGACGGCTGAGGCAGAATTCTCGAGGATTATTTGTTTCCTTCACTTTGAATATTTTGCATAGATTTAAAAAGGGTCACTGATGATGTCCTGTACATATGTAAAAGTTTTTAATAATATCTATCTATCTATCTATATATATATATATATATATATATATAAATATATGTATATGTGATATATATATATACATATATATATATATATATAAACTAAATTAATCCATTTCCCTTAATATAGAAAGGGTCCGTGAAATCGCAAAACAATTACAGAAACACTAATCATACTATAACTGCTGGATTATGGATGAACCCCTTGTGTTGGAAATATCCACAATATAGAAATAGCCGATGCTTGCTAGGGGGCCTAAAAAAAAATTGCAGACACTAACGAAATCTCTTGAAACTGTTTTCAAGAGCTGTTGAGAGTACATGTGAGCAAGGGTGGAATTAAGAACGTGAACTGAAACTAGGAAGATCGTATTGAATAAAATGCGATATAAAAAGTCATTATTAATGGCAGTGTGATTCGTACAAGCATTCGGAAGGGAATGTGTATATATATATATATATATACTGTATATATATATATATATATATATATATATAAATATATATATATAAACGAAAAAGATCAAGATTTTTCAAAAATCTAGACAGGCGACCGAAAGAAATATATGGTTATATAAAACCAAACCAGAATAAATGTCGTTGTAGGGAGAAAAGATTCACCCGACCATACAGGCATTATCTAGTCATATGGTGAAGAGGAAAAGACTGCATTAAGAATGACAAAATAAATGGAATATAGGCTATATCCTCCCATTGGGGATGCCTATCAATTATTCCCTATGGAAAATGGAGGAGGGGGTATGAGGTAGGTATGGGGAGAGCAGTGGTAACTACAGGGGGTTTTGGGGAACAATCAAGAGGGGGTTTGGTGTGACGAGGGTTCAGGGGGGGGGGGTTAGTCGTAGTAACACAAGAGGGAGTTCAGCGGAGCCATCAGCGTTATAAAGGAGCAATGAAGCAAAGGAATTTAATTAGGATGGTCGATATCGTCCATCTTCCCACAATGCCCACTGGATGGGGGCACTGGCACTAAATACTTTCGAGCGAGTACATTAATCACTTCCACGGGACAATAAATTATTGCTTAAAAGCAGAAGAGGAGCCAGAATACCATATATTCTAATACACAGTAGAACGTTATATCCGTAATAAATGAACGCGTCAGTAGACATTTTTATATAATACTGCAACACGGCAAATCAATAATCATAAAAATTCATAAAACGAACATTTTTAACTATTATATCTACATGTAACATTTGATAATTTTATATCACGATTATAGACAAAAGTAATGACTACCAATTTTAAGAAAGTTTTTTTTACATATGAATAACTGTAAATTTCATATATATATATATATATATATATACAGTATATAGATTATACAATTTACAGCATATCGATATCGGGGCATTATTATATAATTCATTTTGAAAAGGCATTTCCATTGCAGCAAACAAGACAACGTCAAGTGTCAAGTTGAGTAGTATTCAAAGAGTGATATTACTCAAAGTAAAGAATAGAAAATGTCTTTACATTGACCAATGAGGGCAATAATCAAAAGCAAATTTAATTTTGTGCTACTTCAACTGAATCTTTCACAACGAAAGATGGCCAATTCTAATTAGATCAAAATTAACCTTCAAAAAGGAAAGTAAATCATATAAGTAATGATATGTCAAAAAAATTGAAAAGATGTCTCAATTCATAACGAAATATTTTTGGTTTATTTGAATAAAACTATCATACACACACACACACACACACACACACATATATATATATATATATATATACACATATACATATATAAAAGAGAGAGAGAGAGAGAGAGAGAGAGAGAGAGAGAGAGCGCTCGACCAAAAAGATTTCAACCTCGTATTTGAAAACCCTAAAATTAAACAGTACCCTTCTCAGGGAAAACTACACCAGCTTATCTCTTCCTCTCTCTTTCTTTATCTCGTGTCCATTCAAATGTTTCTCTACACACGAACAGCACTGAATCTTTACCAGGGACATGCACGTCAACTCTGCAACAATGAATAATAAAAGGACAATGCAAGAAAAGACGATGCAACGAAAATGATTGCACAAATTTTTGATCACGGAGCTACTAAATTCCCTTTATGTATACAATGACAAACAAACACACACACACATATCTAACAGGTAACTGCTACGGGTACTTGGTGGGCCAGGTAATAATAAAGTGTGGGTGTTTGTTTACGTATGGAAATCAAATAAATACCGTGCTCAATTAGAAATAAATTTCTACCTCACATTGGGATCGAACACTAGCCTCGTCAAATGGAAGGCAAGGTCATCATCGATCATGCCAAAAGAGTTTCTAAAGGAAGTCGAACCTAAATACTAACTGCATTTTAGGATTTATCTGGCGAGACCTCTGTGGCATGATTGATAACGACCTTGCGTTTCATCTGAAGGACTAGGGTTTGATCTGAATAGAACACAGACACACTCACACACAAACTAATACACGCACAGACATATATCATATATATGTATATGTATATATATATATATATATATGTATATATATATATATATATACATATATATATATATGTATATATATATATATATATATGTGTATACATATATATATATATATATATATGTATGTATATATATATATATATATATAAAGAGAGATACAGTTTACTCACATTATAAACTAAATGAATATAATGTGATAAATAACACGGAAGAACCATGTAATTACGAATAGACCGAACAAAATACCTAATTTAGACATTCAGAAATAACAACGATCCGCTTAAAATATCAGCACCATTAAAACGAATCATAATTTAAGAATATGTGTGATTGGCAACACGCACGCACTTATGCCACAAATAAGGAGATCAATGAGAAATAACATCGATTGCTGAGAACAGCAATATATATAACCCTCCCGTTCGTGTACACTTTCATGACACGAGACGCCATCTGTTGAAGTAAATACACGAAATCCTCAGCGCTACACATGGTCAACTTGCAAAATCGTTCAAACGTATATATCTCAATTCGGAATCGCAATAACCAGCAGGAGAGAGGAGCAATGAATAGTATCAATATTGCATATCAATACTAATAGTCTTTTGGTGAATAACTGCTTCCAACAAATGTTCAATATTGCAAAGATTATCAAATCCCTTTTAAAAACTAGCTGCTTTACAGCAAATGAGCAAAGAACACCATGAGCTTCTTATATGTAAGAAGGAGCGAGGGATGTCCCCTCTGTTCGCATAAGTGACAAAATGTCGCTTTGATTAAATCTACCAACAAAACAAGTATTTGACATAAGAGCCCGGTTTAGCAAAAGTTCTGCCAAGTTCGCTCAAGTCTCTATAGAACTCCTTCCTTTAGACAGACTCGGTTCTCCTGAGTCGACCAGTGTACATCCTCTCTAAAAATTAACAAATATGTATATAAGATACACGTATAATCGATTTGACACTTAACACATACAGTATATGATGTATATATAAATATATGGATATATACATACATACATACATACATACATACACACACACACACACACATATATATATATATATATATATATGTATGTATAAAGAGAGAGAGAGAGAGAGAGAGAGAGAGAGAGAGAGAGAGAGAGTATGAAAGATTAATCAAATGGTTATAGGCATACATAATTTGCAAAAACATATAAACATTAAACATTTTACAGCGATGAGACTCATTTAATCTGTTCGGTTGTCTCATTGTGAACAATTGTCATCCAAGCCACACAGCAAGGTTCTGTCACCAAGATTCAATCCTATTCTTTCATTTTTCATGAAAGGAAATCACTCACTCATCGTAAAGCAATGGATTTTGAACGTCCTTTGTTGCGTCAGACAGGACGGCCTCGCTTTCAACTTGAAATACTTATATCTGTGAGAATGAAAGCATCCAGTCTTCTTCAATTGGGTATCCTTAGTTCTGACAAAATACAAAACATTAGCTATGACGAAATCCTGTTGTTCGGATCGGTTTCAAACACTTGTCCAAGGTGTTGCTTGATTGACCACACTCGGTTATGATTTCAAACACTTTCAATTCTTATCAAACTTCTCAGGTTCCAACCTATGAACGAAACTCCTAGCTTCTTCATTGAAACAAGAAAGAAATCGTCACATTCAGTTCCAAAAATAAATCGCGCAGGCCACGGTACTTATCAATATTCAGAACAATGAATTTGCCGCAACAAAGAGTGCGTCTTGTTTTTCCGATATATCTACAAAGCGTTCGATAATAGTCTCTTCGGTACTCGGACGAACAGCATACATGAATGAAAGTTTTCAACCTAATAGTGGAAAATAATCTTCAACAAAGGGATGTAGTGATGACAAATTTACACCTTCAACTACAATAACACGATTTTAAGAAACAAGCAGAACTACACACAAACCCATTGATGATACAATAAAGGATTCACAAAATATGAGCAACAGCAAGGCCAACTAGAGAAACCTCAAATAAACCAGTATTTTAGAACAAGGCGATCATACAATATTATTAACAGGCATTACTGAGTACCATTTGACGTAGTATTTTTACTATTGCAATGTTAAGTTGCAGATATATCTTTTCGCCGACAATGAGTGGATAGCTTTAACTCCAGTTTGAAATAGCATATAAATGAATGTGTTACATAAAGGATGGTCATGCAAAATAGCTAAAGTAAAAATCTCAAAAACACCAGTTTTCATTTTTTTTGCGTTTCCTGTTGCTGTTTATAAAAAGATATACATGCATACAACACACAATATACGATAAACACTAACGCCATCAGTGCTGTATAAATCTGAGAATAAAATTTCCTTTGAAAAATATAATGATATTTTGACTAACTCTACGGTTCCCACATACCAGATTTAAATATCAAAAGGCTTGGGGTTCAATAAGCAGCGTCATTATACAATATATATTCCTCACAGTATATTCGGCGTGAAGTTACGGAAATTCTCACTCACTAATTATACGTCCTCGAGTAACACAATTAATCTCAACTGGAAAGGGAAGGGAGAGAGAGAGAGAGAGAGAGAGAGAGAGAGAGAGAGAGAGAGAGAGCGCTATTTTTTATTCATAAGTTTACTGTTTAAATATCTAAAAAAAAACAAAAAAGTTTATAAAATGCTACAGCAGAATTTTTGAAGGAATAAAAACGAGTTTCATCAACTTCATTCATATTAATGCTATAGAATTCATGTTATTCTCACACCAGAATTAACATACAGTAATGCCATAGGTGTGTGCTACTAAAAGAATACGAATTTTATCTTATAAAAGCGGATGCTTTATAACAATTGGATAGGGTAAGCGGACTTTCCTTGAAGGATATAATGTAGATAAAAAATAAAAATAAGCATCGCTTGATGTTAGGCCAACGTTTGCGGATCCTCCTTAATAAATATTTCAAGAGAGAATTAGGCGTATAAAATGTATATTCACTGTAGGAATCAAAATATAAAAAAATGAGGCCAAATGCTATAAAGTATCCAAATATAGATGCTTCATAAAACAATAAAGCAATAATCACTCAACGGTAGAAACATTTTACAGGATATAATGTTTAAAACAAAAATTAAAAACCAAAAGCTACAAACTAGACCTAATCACGATTCCCGTGAGGAATGAAAACTGAAATCGAATCATAGGCCATAAATAGATTTTCACTGAATAAAAAACATCTGATGAGAGTGGAGGAAAGATATGAAAAATGTGGTACGATCTGATAGAAAAAAATAAGAGAGCAGAATGGAACGTAAAAAGGCTAAATAAATTAACTGGAGGAATGTAATCGAATTAATATCGTAAAAAAAGATGATTTTCATGCTTTATATTTACTGCAATTTCTAAGAGCTCTTGCCACCAAAGAAATAGATTCTGAAATGAACTTTCTAATTCTATATATGAAAAATTCCTTCTCTAAGCAAAATTAAATAATATGAACATAACATGAAATATAAATTTTCGTCTTTATTGATCTGCAACGAAACACAATATAAGGTCGAGGATAGTTGACTTGCGTGTCACCACAACATCAGACAAATGGAATGTAGACCAGTGTTTGCAAGGCTGCATTAGTCAGCAAATCGGAAGATGCAATGAAGAAAATCTTAATGAGTACATCACTCAACGTTTTCAGCAGTAAAATTCCATTTATCGCAAAAGAAGTACCACAAGGGAAACATATGACATTGAAAATAAGAATATAAGCGAGGCCCCAGAATTTTTCATACACTTATGACAGAAATTATTCATGACTTGCTAGACGCAGAATATTGTGGCACACGCGACGCTACCTTTTCACGAGCGTAATACAAACAAATGACAAAATGCACACACAGTTACACATAAAAATGCATCAAATGAATAATATGGAAACATCAGCCAGCCCATAATAAACATTAAACCCACAAGAAACTTATATCACACATATAATAATTTTTGGAAACTCGAGTGCAATTTTCACCAAACCTACTGAGTCCCAGAACAATGAAGTTCAAACCGGGATTTGGACAGAGATCTGAAAAGATCGAAGTTATTTCAATAAAAGGGAACACGCTACTCATCTTTCCGTCATTATACCTATCACATTACAGAGGAATATTCCTATCCCTTAATGCACAGAGAAATGTTGAAAACCTTTCATTGTTATGCGGTTTTGAAGAACCCGAAAAGCTCTGAAAACTCGGCGCATAAAAGTGTCAGTCTCCGTTGTCCTCGATTGCAGCCACACGGAAAGAAACTCTCGGCAAATCTAATTCAGATATATCAAGTTTTCGCTGCAGTTTTAAGTCGTTAAATAAACATTAAATATCCATTACAATTATACAATATGTTTAATGGGGTCGTTAAGCAAACATTAATCATCTAATACAATTAAACCTCTAGTTTAATTATAAATTTTTCCTTATGTAGGAGCGGTGTGGGGGGTAGGGAGTGCATGCTTCATTTCGGATGATGGAGGCTCCAATTTCTTAAAGAAAGGAAATCCCTTCCTCACTTCAAGAAGTAGTCCTTCTTCACAGACGAAAAAAATCTTTCTCAACTATGAAAAAATTTGTATTTTCCTCACTTTATAATTTATTTTCCTTAAAAAATGAAAATGATGCCCTTACTCACTTGATGAAAATAAGTCTTATCCACACCTAATAAAATGAGGTACTTTCTAAACTCGAGAAATTTAAGATGATTAATCATGTGAGAAACTGAGATTAGTTCTACATTGAGATTGTCAGGCTCATCCCTCACTAGCACCAGGGTATTCGTTCCTCATTAAGACCATGAAGTTCTTCCCACCCAAAGGCCATGGAGTACTGTCCTTACTAGTATTATCAATTTTGTTCACCAAGACCTTGAGCTTCTTTCCTCACTAGATCCAGAAGTCTTTTATTCCTCAAGACCATGAGATTACTAAGAGAGACTTTCCTCATTATGGTAATGATATTCTTCTTTTATTATCATCATGAGGTTCTTTCCTCACCAAAATTATAAGACTTTCCTCTATGCGATCATTGGATTCATTACTCACTAATATACTGAAATTCTTTCCCTCACTAACACCATTATACTCTTCCCTCACTACGACCATGAGGCTCTGGCCTCACTAGGACCACACATTACTCTCCTCACTAAGACCATGATGTCTTTTATATACTAAGACCATGAGGTCTTTTCCACACAAAGATCATGCGGTTCTTCACCTTCTAAGATCATCAAGTTTTTCTCCACTAGGAATATGGGACCCTTCCTTTACAATGAAAAATAAGTTACGAACTCAATAATGCGTTCTTTGCAAAGCAAACCAAAATTAATTCCTAGGTGACAAAGGACAAGGACATATTTAACTGATTCAATTTTATCTTACTACCACTAGTGTCACAGTAAGATGGCCATAAGCACCAGAAGTATAATATTAAAATAATTGGTAAAACCGAGAAAAACACTAATAGAAGTTTTTTTGTGGTATATATAACCTTGCACAATCACACACACACATACATACATATATATATATATATATATATATATAATCACTTATTTAGGTACTATATATATATATATATATATATGTATAAAAGATAGTAATTATCTATAACCTATAATTGAGAACATTATCTCTAAAGAATCTATGAAAAGGACTAAGACTAAAGGATGAAGAAAGGAACTGAGAAAAAAAAGAAAGCCGAACTCCGAGAAGAGAGAATGGGAGAGAGATCGACTTTTCTCTAACAACCAAAGTTTGGTTATCCCGTGAGAAACTTGCCTGACATAACGGATAAAAGAGCTGCCTGCTGAAGTAGTGTGTTCCCTGCTGTCAGAATACGAGGAAGTTGTTATGTTGAGGTTGAGGTTGAGGTTGAGGTAGAGGTAGAGGTAGAGGTAGAGGTAGAGGTAGAGAGAGAGAGAGAGAGAGAGAGAGAGAGAGAGAGAGAACATTTCAATGTTCTTAAAAATTGTTGCAAGATGAAACGAAAGTATCGACGTACAACGTCCTTCACTTTCCCATTATTGAACAATACAATGAGAAAAACCATTCAATGTTTCATCTACTGCAACGGAATTCTACAGTAGTGTTCGTAAAACAAGTAAATTCTAAGCATACTTTTACTATAAAGGAAAGGGGCCAAGGTAGCAAAGCTAACTAGTTGTTGTGTGTAAATGGACTTCTAATGTACCGTTACAGACGGTTTTTTAAATGAGGCAGGTGTTATTCCGAGTACCATAGGAAGCATAAAAAGCCATGGATAACTCATTTAACCAACTTTTCAAATTCATTGTCATAAGAATTTATGCAATACTACCAGTTCTAGGTTCAAATGAATAAGGAAATACTTCTGGCACATGCAATAATAAGTCATCATACAATAAAATATAATTGTAACTATTACAAAAATACAGCAAATAATAGTGAGCTTGCCATACACGAAGTGCAAACGTCTAATTAGGGCACATTCTCATCAGTTTTTTTACTCGTTGCTCATGAATGGTAGATGCAAGGGACAATGACAATGCCTTAAACACTGACCACATATACATATGATCTACTCCCAAGACCCTCTCAACCCAAGCTAGGACCAGAGAGGCCAGGCAATGGCTGCTGATAACTCAACCGGTAGTCACATAGGCTCCCCCAAATCCCCATGACTCCATATTTCACATGGATAGTGAGGTTACAAACAACACAAGAAACTATTGAGCTTCAGAGGGTCTTGAACATCAGTACAGCAAATCCCCTAGCAGAAACGTTTCCAACAGGCAAAGAAACTGGCATCACATCACTTGAAAATAGGTGAGTAGAATGGCATGGCGTGGGAATCCCAACCTTCAATTCACCTATCTCCAATCCCTCTACTACATAGTACCACTAAGAGCAAGAAAAACAATCGAGAAACATTGGTCAACGACAATCAAATCCAACAATCACAATTATAACATAATTTAGAACTTTGGCCAAGCGCCGATGGATTTCACAGACCTTTGTCGCAAACCCAACGACTTGAATCACCGAAAAGATCTCCAATGAACATAATACCCTTCCATACAAAAATATCAAATTTTATTTTTCAAGTTAAAATCCTAAAACCTCTCATTTCCTCCCGTTCCATCCTATCTTGCACCACCGAGTCTTGTTGCTCGGGGCACACACACAACTGTTCTCAGAAAGTTCTTGCCCCATAGAACCGGAAAATTGAGGAATTACGAATACAACAGAAAGTTGGGATAAAAACTTGCCAAATAAAACAAAAAGTTCAAAACAGTAAAAATGTCGCATAACAAATATAAATAGAACCTACACGAGAGCACCTGGTAATTAAGGGACGAAATGAAAAAATAAAATACAAAATAAAGTTCAGATAATATATCTAAATACAACTATAAAATATTAGAATACTTATTAATGTTATGAAATAAAAATAGAGAATTTTCTATGAAAAATGGGAATCATTTGAGTCTTCCACCTGCAAAAACAGCCGTCCATACAAAATGTATCTCGATATACAACATAAAAAATTTATCAAATATAAAGTTTTCAGCACACTTAAAAATATGACGGAAAATTCAACAGAAATGTATAAAAAAACATTCAAAGAATAAAACTATTTTGATTTAGAAAGAATCAAATATTACGTGCAATATTTCACAGTATTACATACACAGCAAAAGAGAGAAGGCAATCGTAAGAAATATTGAACGGTAGGAATTGTACAAGTATTGGTTTATGCAATTATTTAATATTACTAAAGGTATAAATCTACTATTATAACATTCTAATAATCGAGTAGGAAAAATGACCTGTTCATGTGTAACTCCTGAGCCAGCAGGTTACAGGACAATGAAGTACACATGTTCCCTGACAGCAAGTCTCGCTCTGGGCCAAATGGAATACGATTGACATTTCTCTAAAAACTATATAAATGAATTTTGCAAACAGAATTTTCGAGTTGTCCAATAATACTAAAAAAAATTTCGCATAGAAATACAAAATAAAATGACAGAAAAAGATGCTTTCAATCTTCAATACCGAATTAAATTGCTCCAAAATCGAAATAAATCGTCAAAATATTCGTCAATTTCTCTATTAGATAATAAAATATAATTTCAAACTTGTCCTATGCGTTCTTCTGTCCCTTCCTCTCTTTCCTTATTTCTCATGTAAAACAGATGTTTAATGAAAATATAAGAGAATGTTAAAACACTTTTCAGTGCATATGAGAGAGAGAGAGAGAGAGAGAGAGAGAGAGAGAGAGAGAGAGAGAGATTTTTAAGCTTCATTAACAACCATATTTGAATATTTCTGGGGGTGCATAACATATTCTCCAAAATGTAACAGTAAATAAATCCTATCCCCATTGCAATGATCTGGAGCAACACACTAAATCAATCAACGTCTGCAAGAGAAAAAAGAAGCAGGAATTTTCAAAGAAATGAATGGCAGAGGCAAGAGACAATGGTCGTCTTACCGTTCAACTACCATGAGTGTAAACAATCAAGTCGATCCCAAACCCGGATAAATGACTTAGGCTGAGATACATATCAAGTCTGGTGTAAGCGGATATTGGTCACAATAATAACCTAGCACGATAATCAAGAGTATTGTAGATTCATTGAATATCACGAAATCAATCCACCGATCAATAGCCAAAGAATTCTTCAAAGGCGGTGGTATTTTCAGGGTTCCGAGCCACCTTTTAAACAGCGCTTTTTCTGCACCTGCAATCCGACGTCCCACCTCTAATATCGGGACTGATTTTCCCCTCGTATATTTTCCACTTTTTAACTACGCGAGACATTATTCGATTTATTACAACGCGCGCTCCCCTCTTCAATCACTTCCCCTTCGATATCGTCCTTTTTGTCACTCTTTAGAGGTACGGCGGACATCGTTATCATCTCCCGGATTTTCGAAGCTCTCTCTCTCAACAGAATTCTGTGAAAATATTTTGACGTCCTCTGTAACCACTGGCTTTATAGCCGAAGTTCTCTCTCTCTCTCTCTCTCTCTCTCTCTCTCTCTCTCTCTCTCTCTCAACTCAGCACAATATTTCATCCTCATCAATGAGGCCCTAATTTAATTATCAGTTACATTACTTGATAAATTAAAGATTACGTAACATCACTAAATCTATAATTTCATTCATGGTGACATGCAGGTAATACCATTATGTTCTGTTTTATGCATATAATGGGGGAAAATAATAAATAGCTTGAATACAGACAAATGGCTTTTTTAATTACAATTAATCATATCATAGATGATACGATAAACAATTTTTTGCCAAATCCTTAGTTTAATATCTCGAAAAAATTTTTCCATCATATCTACAATAGAATTATACGAATAAAGATGGATAATGCAATGTAATCAATACATTAATACAAACCTTTCGCATTTTTAATTATTTTCATATGAATCGTAACGCTGATTATTCTCCTATTCCGACATCGCAATAAACATTTACTGTTAATGTAACCACAGAACTTGAGTCAATAATAATCCTTAAAAGATTCTAAAGGTTCTAAAAACTTCTTTCTTTCATTATACACAGCAACATACATACATATATACAAACTTATATATACGTTAATATATATATATATATATATATATAATAAACATATATATATATATATATATATAATAATAATAATAATAAACATATACACACGACATATTTGATGATTAAATTGCTTTTTAAGCGTATTCTATGTATTAAGCTTACAAAAAACACACACACACACATATATAGATATAATTTTAGCTATTACGCACACATACTTTGGGGTATACATTATATATATGTATATATATATATATATATATATATATACACATATATATATATATATATACATATATATATTATATACACAAATATACTGTATGCATACATATGTGTAAGTATATGTGTATATACTGTATATAATACCATTGGGGGCATCCGATTCTATCTCTGCTGGTTCCCCTGGAATATCTTCAGTATCCCTTGTAATCCGAACTCCTTTATGATTTTTCGGGTTATTTTCAGTCACCCTTTTCCTTTGAATTTTATCCAAGGGAACCTTATCTCTCCATTTGCATGGGTAGATGGTTATTGCATACACTGCATCTTTTTTTCATTCAGCCCTGAATTCTTTTTCATGTTGAACACGTTGATCTGATTGTTCACCTGCCAAAAGGGCTGAACTATATTCCTCTTCATCCTTTGATGAAATTTTTTTGGTTACTTATTAGAAACATTTATTTCCTAAAGTTCTAAAAAAGATATTGTTTGGCCATTTACCAAATGACTTTGAATAATAAAGTAAATTTCTTACCTATTTAGAAAATCACATTCTTTGATTCAAAATTTTAAAATGTGACTTATTTTGACTCCAGCAGATTCATAAAAGTATTAAAAATTTAAACATAAAAGAATGTAAGATGAATAAACTTTAAAAACACGACTAGCATTTTACTTTTCATCATCATCATCACAATCTTTAATATAAAGGAATACAAATTTCTGCATTATAGTCATCATCATGAGCAATCTGTCAACAGAATGAGAAAGGTAGAGCATGAAAAAATACGAAAAACTCAAAAATCCTACCAGGAAACACATTAGATTTAGATTAAAAGTGTACAGTCCATACAAAGGAAATAAACAAATACTTTGATTCAAAGCATAAAAATACAATCGATTTTTATTCCAAGCAGAGAATATATCGACACGAGTCGTCATTTCTGATAAATAGTCATTTTAATATGCAAATGACGTATTGTTTTATATTGAAAACCTGATAGGTTTTCACAAATAACTTTGTAATGTCAAAAGAATCATAGAAAAAATTTGTTAGCAATAGTAATTACTTATACTTTTGTTAAATAATAACAATAATAATCTCCCCTATAAAAAGAAGAGCAAGTGTCTGACTATATATATATATATATATATATATGTATATATATATATATATACATATATATATATATATATATATGTATATATATATATATATACATATACATATACATATATATGTGTGTATAAATATATAGATTACACATAAACACACACACACTACATATATATATATATATATATATTATATATATATATGGCCCCACTACCCATCCTTAAGGCAGGGGGTAGAGCGAGTAGTCATACCCTTGAGAGAGGGAATGCAGTTAAGAAAGGGGAAGGGGAAGGGAAGGATTGAATGTGTGTGCGAGCGCGCATATCTATCAAAATATTCACCCGTAATTATTGACGGGTGGCGTATACAAGTAACAATAATGTCTTAATATAATAGAACAACACCACTACATATAGAATAACCTTTAAAGAATGAGAATTAGATAATGAATAAAATACTTTAACAATAAAATGAATTGTTTAAACTGAACAGGCCATCGACCCATGGAGTCATTGTGATGAAACACCGATCAAACAGAATGTTTATTGATTATCGAGTGCTGTTCAGAAATTAATTTAATTTCATTACCTTCATCATTTCCAGTATTTTTCGGGACAGTCCATGGTTGATGGTCATCAATCATATATTGAGGCTAATTTGATTTATGCAACTATCTATATCCAGGTAATTAACTCATTCAAATGGGATAGGAGGGTCATCATCATTTACAATTAATCTTTAATGGCATTTGATGCTTATCTAAAACAAATGATTTATCCATAATCATCAAAGATATCGCCTAGATATGGATTTTATGGACTTATTTTAAAATCCATATTCACAGATAGCTGAAGATTCAATATTTACTAGCATTGTATTTTCATTTATTTTTCTATCGATATTATCGCACACAATTATGGTATCCTATTAGAGTCATTCGCAAAATAATGGACTTATAGGCGATTCCCGTATGAATGTTTTGATATTTTGAAAATTCTTAGTAAGAACTGCATTAAAAAAATCTCTAAAATATTTATTCACCTTTATAAACACCAATTACAACAGTAAATTAAACCAATATCAGATTAAAACCCAATTTTACTGGCAACAAAATCATCACGAACGGCGTTTCAGAGCAACACCGATAAATATTGATAAATATTAATTGAATACCCATACCAGCGCTAAGAATTATTGGAAAACGTATTTCGGAATCAGTACCAAATGCACTTCGGACATATTCACTTCCATATCACATAATTGGAAAAAAAAATCCATTAATAATTTTTTGATGATACCTCGTAAAATGCGGTAGAACGCTTATCTAAATCTTACGGGGTCAGTAATTCCTGTTGACTTGATAGAATATAAGAGTATTTTTGAAATTGCTAAATTCTAACTCCTTATTAAAAAATAAATGTAAACTCGATACACAATAATAATAGTTCGTAAGTCTCTTATAATGGCCACCCTTTCTCTGCAAATAAGGTTTGAACGATACTGCTAGCCTGGAAAACTTGCAGCAAAGCTATGATGTCTGGGGCAACCGTTAAATGTAAGAATGAGGCCTCCAAGGTAATATAGCAGGTAGGCCAACGCGCAATGAAAACATAAAAGGTAATTACGAAACTAGGCGCATTAGCCTAGTGCCTAATATGTGTTTGCATTATAAAAATGCAAATCAACCAACAAATCATACATCAAAACAACAATATGAACACCATGGCCTTTGATCTCTCTCTCTCTCTCTCTCTCTCTCTCTCTCTCTCTCTCTCTGTGCGATGCAGATATTCAATCTGAATTAGGATTTGTTTTAGTATACCGAGAACAAAATCACTGCACAGTGAATTACATTTATTTGATGATGGCTCTCATTGACTTTATTACATAAATTACAAAATCATATATAAATCATTAGTACACGTGGTACTTTATATGTGTATGGATGAATATATACAAACACACTTATACACATACACACACACACATATATATATACATATATATATATATATATACATATATATATATATATATATATACATATATACGCACACACACACACACACACACACATATATATATATATATATATATTGTGTGTGTGTGTGTGTGTGTGTGTTTGTGTGTGTGAGTGTGTGTAAAGAAATTTATCCTAATATATTCATGGTATGATTAAAAATAAATAAAATAAACTAAAAATGCCATTCACTAATTTACCAACGTGCAACGTTATCTTTGGGTACAAAAGCCTTAACGATTGTGTTAATTAATATAACAGTAATCTAGTTAATGCCATTCTAATATCTTACCACAAAAAGGTACAATGCTAAAAAAAAAGCAATTTTTAAGAACAATAACTAACTACGGTACAATGTCGACCCAAATTAATTCAGTCGATTTACCTCATCCAAATAAATGTAGGTTCTACTTTAGTTATGTTTCAAGTTGATGGATCTACCACACGCATAGCTTCCAAAATAATTGAAAAAGGGAAATAATTATAATATAAAAAGGTGAATGGCGCATGAATACCAATCCAGATGCAGATGTAAAGTAAAATTGCATGTCCACAATGATGGTTTTCAATATGATATTTAAAATTAAATGTCACTTCCATAAAGAAAAGCCCATTTGACAAGGTAGGGGTTTGTGCGGTTGTTGCTTGTTGTACAAGTTTGCTTAAAAGGGTCAAAATTTTGGCAAAAACAAGTTGCTTAAAAGGTAAAGTTTGGCAAACCAGTTGCTTAAAAGGGTCAATTTTGGCAAAACAAGTTGTTTAAAAGGTTAAATTTTGGCAAACCAGTTGCGTAAAAGGAAGAATTTGGGCAAAAAAAAAATTGCTTTAAAGGGTCAATTTTGACAAAACGGTTGCTTAAAAGGGTCAATTTGGCAAAACAATTTGCTTAAAAGGGTTAATTTTGGCAAAACAAGTTGCTTAAATGGGTCCATTTTGCCAAAACAGTTGCTTAAAAGGGTCCATTTTGGCAAAACAAGTTGCTTACAAGGGTTAATTTTGGCAAAACAAGTTGCTCAAAAGGGTCAATTTTGTCAAAACAGTTGTTTAAAAAGGGTCCATTTTGGCTAAACAAATTGCTTAAAAGGGTAAATTTTGGCAAATATAATTAAATGCCAAACGGTGGAGTGCAAAGGTAATTTACTTCTTTCAAATTTAAATTCAAATCATCAAGTTTTGAATCCTATTTTTTATTACATGTAATACCATTACTATCATGATTACTATTGTTGTCACTATTATTACAACAATTATTATCATCGTCATTAAACAATATCTTTATATTAGAATTCTGTGTTTTTGCTACGGAGATGAAACAGGAAGTAACAGGGAATCTAGTGGCAACGGATATTTTCGTAAACATTAATGCTTCTTTATAATAAAAGGAACATTCATTATTCGTTGTTACTACTACTACTACTAATAATAATAATACTACTACTACTACTATTATTATAGTTATCAGTAATAATAATAATAATAATAATAATAATAATAATAATAATAATAATAATAATAATAATAATAATAATGACAGAAAAATCTATTCATAAATTTCAAGGAAAAGTAAAAACATTAATTACCACAGTGAGTGTGCACATACATACATACATACATACATACATACATACATATATATATATATATATATATATAATGTTGATAAAACGATCTAAAATAAAAATAAAAAATATGGCCCTATCATCTGATTTTTCCCCAAAGCACACCACACATCTTTAAGCGAGTGCTTTTCTGAAAAACTGAAAATATCCTTTTTACTTATCTAAAAATATCGTGGCAATAACTATACTTAAAACTAAATACCTGAAACTTCATAAGATTTTTCACAGATTATTTCTCTCGCCAATCCAAATAAAATTATAATTTGTTTAAAGTGCACACGGACTTTGTGGACGCCCCGTACTGTATAGATGTGTGTGTACATACATGTTCATATAAATATACACAAAGACAAACACTCACTCACTCACACACACACACATACACACACACACACCACATATATATATATATATATATATGTATATATATATATATATATATATTGTGTGTGTGCGTTTATATAGCTAAGAGCAACTTACATACAGATCGAGAGGGACAGGAAGCTCTTGGTCCATCACAATCTCCCCTGTTCCTTCAAGTTCTGTGTCAGGAATTTCGTGACTTGCGAGGATACATATGATGCCTTCGATAACCAAAGTATTTCTCTGTTTAAAACGGCTAAATCTATTGACATAGATTCTGTCCTTAGTGTGATGATACATATGAAGACTTACGTCTGCAGGCTCCGATATTTAAGTAAAAAATAAGATTATCAGGTAAAGTCGGGAAGTTCGGGGTTTCAAGGTGTTACAAGGATTTTGGATGTTTCAAAGACTTTTAAGTCCACTTGCAGAAATGGACTAGAGCGAATTAGTTTAAACATCTAATGAGTCTATGATCTTGTCTAATTTAGTTTTCAATTCGTTTACCGTGTTACTGTTGCCTACATTCGCTGGAATTCAGTTCCATGTAATTGCAACTTTGTATGTATAGAAATTATCACATTAAGAGGTGTTGCATCTTTTCAATTACATTTTGTTTCCGTTACCTCAGGACTGATTTGTGCTGAGCATGAATAGAATGTTGTAATACACATTTGTTATCCCTTCCTGAATTTTGAATGTCACTAATACACATTTGCTATTCCTTTCTGAATTTTGAATGTCTCCTATTAGCTGTCCCCTTAGTCGCCGAGTATGTAGATCTAATAAGTTCAAACGTTCAATTCTCCGTCTACATCCAAATTGTCCAAGTGTTGGAACTAGTCTGGTGGTCCTAGCTTCTACTGCTTCCGGTCTATCTATAGTCATCTGAATAGCTGGAGAGAGAGGAGAGAGAGAGAGAGAGAGAGAGAGAGAGGAGAGAGAGAGAGATAATAATAATAATAATAATAATAATTCTTTATTTCCAATTTATACATTGGGTATTAATATCCATGTTAAGGATAATACATAGCATCAAGTACACAGAGAAACTAAACATAATATAAAAGTTTTAAAAGTATTGATAAAAAATATACGTACTCAAAATAATAATAATAATAATAAAAAAAAAGCATTTAAAAACTATAATCATGAGTCTTATAAAAAGTCAGGAGAAAAACAAAATGTATAATAGTTCTAAAAGTATCGATAGAAACATATGCATTTAAAACGTTAAGAGCATAAAAAACCGTATCATTAGAACGTTAAAAGTATTGATAGAGATACAAGTTGTTAAAACAATGAAAACCATAAAACATCATAAAAATCTTTAAAGCTCTTAGGTAAAATTAAACTAACACATTAAAACATTTTTAAATAGAGACATAAATATAAGTAGCTAAAATATTAAATGTTAGATATAATATAAAGATCAAAATACCATTTAAAAGAAGTTTCTTTAATTTGTATTTAAAAGACGGTAACGAATTAGTTTCCTTTAAAGACCCTGGTACACTGTTCCAAAAACGTTAAAAGTACAGATAGAAATATAAGTGTTAAAACATCGAAAACCATAAAACATCATAAAAATCTTTAAAGCTCAAAGGTAAAATTAAACTAACACATTAAAACATTTTTAAATATATAAATATAAGTAGCTAAAATGTTAAATGTTAGATATATAAAGATCAAATACCATTTAAAAGATGTTTCTTTAATTTGTATTTAAAAGACGGTAACGAATTAGTTTCCTTTAAAGAGAATGTTGCTGGGGGGGATTAAAACGTTGGGGAGTGTACGTTGCATATTGAATGTATTGGTATAGTCAGACCATGAGAGAGAGAGAGAGAGAGAGAGAGAGAGAGAGAGAGAATACTAATACGGAGGGGGAAATAAAACGTTGGGGTGTTTACGTTACCTATAGTATATATTGCCATGGAGAGAGAGAGAGAGAGAGAGAGAGAGAGAGAGAGAGAGAGAGAGAGAGAGAGAGGGGGGGGGTACCTGCAGGTCTGGAAGTTAAGGAAAAAGATACTTCAAAAAGTTTGAATGGTCCTTGTCCCATCTGTTTCCAAAACAAATAGCCTTAAAATGAATGTCCGTTTGGGTCGGAAAAGCATGAAAAGCTACATGCAATGCGGGCATTTATATTTGCCTAGTCATTAGTACTTACTATAAAAAGAGCATTTCTGAACGTACACGTACACGTATAGATGCATTGTCATATACATAAATACACAGGCCTAAATTCTGATAAAAAATTAATTAGTTAAAAAATAGAAATATTCTCAAATGATAATTAATATAATCTTCACAGATAAAACCAAGTATTACGATACAAATACTGTATACTGTGCAACTTTAAATGAATATTGTAAGCCACTAGTGGCAAGGACATTCAAAAAATAGGAACGGATAGAAAATATTTCTAATTCAAAGAAAAAACAATACAGTGATGAAAATTACTCATCATTTGGTATTTGGTATAACTAATAATATGATATACCTTTTTTTCCAAACAAACAGAATATTCTTCCTTTAAATACAGATCTTACAAGTAAGCAGTCATGTGTTGGTTCTAAGATAACCAACAAAGGCTTATTTCATGGGTGTCAAACTGTGCTTCTTCTAGTACTCTGACACTTCCGGTTACTCATCAAGGGTTCCTGACTCCTAGCTATCTTCGAAAGACATTTTGCCAAATGTTCATCAGATAACTAAGTCTTAAACTTATGATAAGAAATAGTTTAGAATACTTAAACAGTTTAATCTCAATAGAGAATTGATCCTATACAGTGTATTTTCATAGTTGTAATGGCCCCTCAAAAGTGCCCATTGGCAAGTTGTAATCCGGAATTCCTGCTTAGGAATCTCATAGATTCACTTCATACTTTACTCAAGGTACATCTTGAAATTACATTCTAGTGAACAATCATTAAAAAAAAAGGGAAAGAAATGCGTAGATATAGAAAATAAACAAACCAATTTTACTGTACCCTTAACAACATCTACTTTAACCTGCACAATACAAGCTACATGACCTTTTGCAATACTTTCTCTATTCTTCTCGTCAGAATTGCTTCAATTATGGTTCATTGGACAATAAATAGTGGAAAAAACTCATTGATCAAACAATGCAATAAGGAAGTGGCCCATAAAAATGACATATTAATATCAATTTCATTAATTCTCCCCTGCAAGAAATGGAATACTTCCCTTAGAGCGTAATTGCTTTTAATCTCACAATGATTCATCTCCTCTAAAATTCCTCTGTTTTATGAAAAACCCCTAAGAGCCATTCCTTCCTAAATCAATGTAAAACTCCGAAGAATGACCCGTTACCCGGCAACAGAAAGCAATCACACTTGACATGTCTAGAAATAATGACGACTATCCAGCCACCACCTTCTACTCTCTTCTCAGTCTCTTCCCCTCATCCACCATCCTTCTCCCCCTCCCCCTTCTCCTTTTCCACCATCTTTGCTGTTATCAAATCATCGTTAAAATATCTACACACAACCTCATCGTAAAAACACTCTCTCTCTCTCTCTCTCTCTCTCTCTCTCTCTCTCTCTCTCAGTAAAGGTATTGATTTATTCAAAGCTTCATAGGACTGTATTCCGAAAAGTCTACTCACACAAAGAAAAATATCTTCATATTTAAACCATAACTTTTCCTAATATGACTCACATCACATTTACCGCAATCTTTCCACTGAAAGCGCCGCATGAATTTAGTTTAAAGACACAGGAAATTCGATTTACAGTATATATATATATATATATATTATGTATATATATATATATATATATATATAGAGAGAGAGAGAGAGGGAGAGAGAGAGAGAGAGAGAGAGAGAGAGATGTAATAACATGAATGAAATAGTTAAAACCATTCATAAGTAAATAAACATACACAAAAGATTAAAGTGTGTAACATTAGCGTGAAAGACCTTCAAAAGAAGTTAAGTCCGAGATATCTCAATATGTAGGTATATATAAAACACTAAAATCAAAGTAATAAGAAATAAAATAGAATAAAACCCTGGACACCATAAATTTTACCCATTAATATGAAGAAGCATATCACTCACTTATCCATCTATTAAAAGAAATAATTATCATTATATGTTTAAAAATAACGAAATTATAAGAGAAAATTACAAATTTTAACTGACTATTATAATTACAACGTATATAAATAAATAAATAATACATGTCATAATCTACTTTTAGAACACGCTAAGATTCACAATTTTTCCTCTTACTACTTAAGTTTCCATTTGGTTTTCGATGTACTTTTTTCTTGTATAAACTTCAAGTTTTCCGAAAGAGACTGCTATTAAAAATGGTCTTTAACTCAGATCCACATCATCTACAATATCCATTGAAAACTAGGCATTTTCATTTATATTTTGCAATACGTGATAGCTTATTACTGCTCTAAGGATAATACTCTTCAGTGCATTTATAAAGCTAAAAAAAAATGTACACCTATCTCTGCATCGTACATACAAGACTGCATAGCTATGGCATCTTGAATTCCCTGTATCCTTCTAACAGATAGAGCGACAGAGTTAATTTGTCCTTCAATTTCTCATTCCTTAAATATAAAACTAACGTTTTCTACATCATAGGCAACGATTGCAAACCCTGTAAAACAGAGATAAATGGAAATGTGTAAATTTGAATTTAAAAAAAAAAAAAACACACACACAAGCACATTTATGAAGTCATAACAAACAACATTTCGTCCCCAGCAGCAGTAAATGTGCTCACCTCAGGTGACCCCAGGAAACCTTAAAACATCATGCTGAGGCAAGCGGCGAATACACACCCCCACCCCCCAAACAAACATTTTCATCCCCAAGGCTTCTACTTAGTCGCCCCGACGCCATTCTTATGACCAACCTCCTCAGTTTCTACAATCTACTTACAGCAGTAGTCCAGACATCACAATGGTGCTAAGAAGTAGAAAGCAAGGAGGGTACTTGGATAAGCAGGCAAAAGAATTTGGGTCAAGGACAAGTGTATAAAATCAAGGATAGAGTGGAACAATCTCAGGGATAGGAACAGAGAAAAAGGGTTAAAATACTAGATAATGAAAATAACGATGAATAAAACAAATAACCTATTAAATAATAATGACATATTCTAAGGGAATCATAGGAATTCCCAACATCTGATTAAGAGTCTAAATAGCCAACGGCCTTTCATACTGTACTTTGTTGTTGCGTTTATCATCATTATTATTGTTGTTGTTGTTGTTGCTATTTTATCAGTTGTTATCATTATTTGCAAAGGAGACATTCTAATTAACTGGATTCATAAAAAATAATGGCTTTATCATTCTTTTCCTTCCATTCCAGATGCATATAAAGAATTCAGTTAACAAATACGCAACTTTTCACAAAGAGAGTGGATACAGAAAGGTATTTCCTATTATCTTACTGTTATAAGGTTTGTCAACAGTTTGCTTTTGCACTTTCCGATATGATCAGAACAAGGTAGAGTACAATGGACAAATGCTAGGCTATGTAATTTCTTATGCGCCGATGCGCAAAGATTCGTGGTAAGAGATATGGCAGATTATCAACTTACAATCCACCACAGCAAATCATGTCCTTGCGTGAAAAGTGTGAATGGCAGAAATAATAAGATAACAATAAAGAGAATAATAACAAGAAATCAACAAATGACATTAATCTATCTGATACTTAGCCTTTGGCAAATGCCAATTCAAAACAGTGGTAAGGCCTCATTGAATAGCATGGGTTTATCAAGATTTTCTCCTCAATACAAATTATTGCAACACTTAACTATGCTACTGACTATGTTCCAATCATTTAACCATCAGTTATTGGTCGTTAGCATATAGAAAAGAATCAAGAAAAAAGCAGCTCTCTCTCTCTCTCTCTCTCTCTCTCTCTCTCTCTCTCTCTGAAGGGAGCATCCAACCATGATATGAGCTCTGCTTCAGAGTGTCATTAGGTCAAGTGCCTTCCCTGAGATGAAAGAACAGGAAACGAGAGAGAGAGAGAGAGGAGAGGAGAGAGAGAGAGAGAGAGAGATATCTGTCTCTACTGATGTTCCTTGAGGGTGGCAAGAAGAGCGTCCTGGTCTATTAAAGGAAAACATAGTGTGTATATATATATATATATATATATGTGTGTGTGTGTGTGTGTGTGTTTGTGTGTGTATATTTATGTATATATGCATATATATATGATATACATATGCATATATATAATATATATATATATGTACGTATAAATGTATATATATACATACATAATTAAAGGTTATCAGCTTAGTATGGACACATGAACTCCCGTAGCAAAATTTGAGATATCATGAGTTCGATAAGCAACAATAAAAGTATATATAAGAGGATATCGTAACATGATATACTACAACTAAATCAATAAGATTTCAAATTCATTTGTTACAACGTCTGGAATCCCACATAAGGAATAACAGAATATTTTTCAAATTAAATTAAAAACATATTCAACTTCATTTACGACTGAACTTGAAACAGCAAAAATAGACATTCTCAACACAGAAATTAAACGAACGTTGGGGACGGGTGTAAGAAGTCCAAAGTTTCTTACCGAGGCTCTAATTCTCTCCAATTTTCTTTTAAATTATCACACGCAGATCTTTTTAAAACACACAATGATCACATTCATTAGAAAAGGTTCTCTGAATACAACCAATTTAGGGAAATGAACGTTTACAATACTTTCTAAGAATAGAGAGAGAGAGAGAGAGAGAGAGAGAGAGATTCACTTTACAGGGCAAATCTAAGGAACAAGTGGAAGGAAGGAGTTAGCCAGAGTAAGCATCAAAGTGTGTGACGTTATTTTCCACATGATTTATTATGGTACCATGGAACTCTGTAGTGAACTAATTCCAGACAATTAGCGGTCAATGATCGTTAAGTTACTCAAAATATCTGTAGATGCTCTACGATTCTTTGTTCTGGATAGATCACTGCATTCAGATTACTAAAAGCTTTGCTATATCATTATCCTCACCGTCAGAATAGAAATAATAAATACATTAATCCTTATCATTATCATTATTATAAAATGTCCCCCTCTTTTTTAGTAATGATAATACAGTCTATTGATGGTTAATTAAAATAAAACGACAACAAAGTAACAAACTTCCAATATCCTAGAATGAGAAAGGGTAATCTTTCTCAATTTTTACATAAATAGTAATCTGGGATTAATTAAAGATTGAAAAAAAAAAGGATTTCCTCAGTCCCTTTCAATTACTCCATCTTAACAACTACAAAAAGGTAAGGTATCGTCACTCCATCATACATAAACATTAACAACAACAATGCATACTAATTACAAAAACAAGGAATTTCGTAAACTTTTCACAAATTCCGTTTAAAAAAATATTTATCTCTGCTTTTTTATATATATATATATATATATATATATACATATATATATATATATATATTTATATATTTATATATATAAATAATAATAACAATAATAATAATAATAATAACTGAAATGCCTATAAACCAATAGAGGCATTCACATTTATTTGTTACAACGTTTGGAATCCCACACAAGTAATAACGGTATTTTTTCCAAATCAAATTAATTATTAATCCAATTAATGGAATAATAAAAATTCATTAAGTAACATTTGAAAAGTATATAACCTGATGAAAATACGGAAACATATAATAGAACCCACATATTTTTAGATTCTCGTAAAGAGAAAACAAATATTCGAAAAATATTGTTAGATGCAGTCCAGTAACTTATTGCCTTTGTTATTTCATCTTTCAATGTTGCTTGCTGCTCCAATTACTCGCCTTTCCAAGTCTTCTTGCATAGAATATTTTTTCTTGTTTTCTTTCTTTTTCCCAATTCATTCTGTTCCTTTGCAAATATCACGTACATTTAAATTAGTGAGTGATGTATGAATATCTCCATTCTGTTCTCCTTGCATCACTTTAATCTACATTATTTTTTTCTAATTTCCTATCGATAATAAAGTCCTTTTTAATCTTCACAATTTCCAACCTGTCGCCTACTTCCGGTTAGCGCCTACTCTTTATTTCATTCTATTCAAAAGCCAGGTGTAAAAAAGTCACTTGAAAATACTAAAAACAACTATTTGACAATAGAAATAATGAAAACCAGCTCTTCCTTCTCCAATGTATAAATCGGTATTAGCTTTCTTTCCTGAAAATCTCACACTCATTTTTCTTTACACATCTCTTCCATTTTTCAGACGATAACAGCATCCCGAAACTGCCATCCTAAGCTCAGTAACCCCCTTCCCCTCGCCCTGACACATGCCGCTCTTCTCAAACTTTTCAAATAAAACCCTCAAAATCCGGTCAAGGTTACGGCGAGGGTCCGATATGGACGAAGGGAACTTTGACGCTGCTCTTCTTGAGATCAGCCCTTCGAACGCAGCTCCATCTCAGGATAGCTCCTTCAATATTGCGCGGACTTAGGATACATTTCTCAACTTTGCACCATTTTAGACGAGTTTTACCCTTTGTTCCACCATTGGATATACTTCATCCTTTTATAGCACTTTAGAGTTCACATCATATTATGAAGGGTGTCTCCACATTTATCTATCCCTGGTTACGTCTTTTGACTTTTCCCCATCATACGATAGCTCACTTTACTTTGCCCCACCCTAAGAATTTTTCTTTACAATTGGCACCATACTAATTAATTTCTTTAGAAATAGCCCAATCCAAGGATGGCTCTCTTAAATTTGCTTCATCATAGGAAACTTCCTTTGATTTTGCGCCATCCTAGGATAACTCTAGTTACTTTGCTCCATCCTCTGAAACCTCTTTTGACTTTATGCCATCCTCAGACCGCTCTATTGACTCTGCTCCGTTCTAATATAGCAATTTCGACACTCCCACGATATTAACTCTGCCAAAGGCCTTTCCATCAGGGCCTACTAGAAACCTTGAAATTAGGGCACCTCGGAAAGTTATCATGGGAAGATACCACTATTACTTCACCCCCCCCCCCTCCTCTCTCTCTCTCTCTCTCTCTCTCTCTCTCTCTCTCATAATTGTCTACACATACAACTTCTGTATGCCCTACAACTCTCTTCATTTATCATTTTGTCTAAAGTAATTTACATGTTAAATATTTACAAATCTTTATCATCAACACATCTCTTCCTATCTTTCGTAATTACGTCTTCCTAATATACGAAGTTCTTCATTTGATATTAGATTTAAGAAATAAACGTGACATTCTACAAAAAAAAAAAAATGAAAAAAAAAAATCTGGATCAGACTTTTCCTTTAAACCTAAGGAAAATACTAACAAACAAACGAAAACAGCAAACCATCGTATGAAACAGTCCACACCCCAGATGGCCCAAGAGTAATGATAAAAGTTTTAATTTACAGTTTTCCTATGAAAACACCGGTGCCGAGTGAAGAGTGTTTTAATATTTTTACGAAAGCTCCATAATATACGTCTCTATATATCACAGCCTAAGCCGAAAGCTATAAAAGAGTTATAAATTTACATATCACCCGAAACAAAATCATCAACGCGATATATGGCATGGGATATGTACAGGTTATGTAACTTGGTACTGCGTATGTATAAACTTATGAATGCCGCTGCGAAATTTTATTTCAAAATTTTCCTGTGAGCCAATGACGAAGACCACAACCTTGAGTTTTCTTTTTAATCTCCTACTGCTGAATATAAAATATATATATAAATAAATAAATAAATAAATATATATATAAATATATATGTATAAATATATATATATTATATATATATATACATTTATATATATATAGATATATATACATATATGTATATGTGTATATATATACATATATATACACGTATATGCATATATATATATACATATATATATGTATATATATGTGTATATATATAAATGTGTATATATATACACACATATATACATATATATATATATATATATATATATTGCATATATGTATGTATATAACTCAGAAATAGAAATAAATTTTACCACATAGGAGAAAATCAAGAATCTAAAGCGGAGAATTTCAAGTTGGTAAAAAAAACTAATTATCCATAAAAGGAAGGAGTCTCATTCTACACCATAATAAAAGAAGACAGAGAGAGAGAGAGAGAGAGAGAGAGAGAGAGAGAGAGAGACGCATATTTGACCACCATGCAAAAAATGAATATGAGAATGTAATGTGGAGACAACTTTAAATTGCATTCGGTATCTTTGCGAAGAAAAAAAGGACGAGAAAGACAAGATAAGGAAAATGTGAGGAGAAATCAATCTCGCCACTCCTTCGCATTGCAATCATGCGATGACAGTCATTCTCAAGGCACATGGAGTGGAAAAAATGATGCCACAATGGAAATTCGATTTCATGGGAAATTTACAGCCACAGACGACCGTGCGGGGATTGGAAACACGAAAAGAATGCCTATATATAAACTTATAGATAGTTACAGTGTATATATATATATATATATATATACATACATACATACATATATATTTATATATATATGTATATATATATATATATATATATATCTCCATCTACATATTGTTAGTGATATTGTCTTCTTGTTTTTCCTTTATAGTTTTATAGTTCATAGTTTATAGTTTATAGTTTTATAGTTTATAGTTACAGTTTCTTTTATAGTTTTATACTTATAACATTCTTGTTTCTCAACTACGGGTTGGCTTGTAATAATAATAATAATAATAATAATAATAATAATAATAATAATAACTAAATCACATACTAATTTTGACTGAAGCATACACCACAACAATGAAAGCATGTAGCTAAAACATATGATAATTAATTATAAAAAAGACAAACAACAAATTATGTGATACTTAACTATCTGTTGCTTTTTCATCACATTTCCAT
>NW_027172005.1:0-10000 GCF_036898095.1 Palaemon carinicauda
AACCTTAGTCACTTTTATTATTATTATTATTATTATTATTATTATTATTATTATTATTATTATCCAAGCCACAACCCTAGTTGGAAAAGCAAGATGCTATAAGCCCAGGGGCTCCAACAGGGAAAAATAGCCCAGGGAGGAAAGGAAACTTCAGTAAGAAGAGACAATTTGCTACTCACATGATACTTAGGTGGCGGGATTGGGGTGGGAGGGTGAGACTGTACAAGAGCTGTTGTCAGAGATGAAATGCATTTACAAAATGTAAATCTGAATGTTTAAAAGCATATTTTCAGCATTAAAGTGGGGGGAGGGGCTATAGCCCCCCCCCCCCCCCCCCCCCCCCCCCCCCAGCCCCCTCCCCTGCTCCTACGCCCCTGCTTGAAAGTCTATATCAAGAAACACTAATGAAAATGACAGGCTTTGTGAATTGGGCAGAGAGCTAATGATATCATAGAACATTTGTTTAGTTGTGAAGACTTTTTGAAAATTCAGAAGCAGTAGTAGGTTGACCAAGGCACCAGCCACCCGTTGAGATACTACCACTAGAGAGTTGTGGCGTCTTTTGACTGGCCAGACAGTACTACATTGGATCCTTCTCTCTGGTTATGGTTCCTTTTCCCTTTGCCTACACATACACAGAATAGTCTGGCCTATTCTTTACAGATTCTCCTCTGTCCTCATACAACTGACAACACAGATTACCAAACAAAACTTTGTCACCCAAAGGGTTAACTACTGTACTCTAATTGTTCAGTGGCTACTTTCCTCTTGGTAAAGGTAGGAGAGACTCTTTAGCTATGGTAAGCAGCTCTTCTAGGAGAAGGACACTCCAAAATCAAACCGTTGTTCTCTAGTCTTGGGTAGTGCCATAGCCTCTGTACTATGGTCTTCCACTGTCTTGGGTTAGAGTTCTCTTGCTTGAGGGTACACTCGGGCACTCTATTCTATCTAATTTCTCTTCCTTTTGTTTTGTTAAAGTTTATATAGTTTATATAGGCGATATTTATTTTGATGTTACTCTTCTTAGAATATTTAATTTTCCGTTTTTCCTTTCCTCACTGGGCTATTTTCCCTGTTGGAGCCCCAGGGCTTATAGCATCCTGCTTCTCCAACTAGGGTTGTAGCTTAATAATAATAATAATAATAATAATAATAATAATAATCTTCGTGTTGTGAAGAGCAACGAGGAACATAGAACCGTAATAATAATAATAATAATAATAATAATAATAATAATAATAATAATAATAATAATCTTATGGATTTACTAATGTGACGGTGAAGTCCGGTATTTCACATCGCTTCTATTCGTAGACGCATCGAGAGTAACAACTTAGCAAAGGCTTATACGTTTACATCGGATCATTTTAGATATATAAATCAAAATTTCACCGAAATGATCATGATATTTAAATGCCCCCATGAAAGAAGTAAAGCCATTTGCCCAAGTCATTACTAAATGGTGCAGAAGAAGAAGAAGAAGAAGAAACAAGCAAAACAAACAATGACATAGCCGTGGTGTAATATGCTATGATCAACGGTCGGCTGGAAATGGACGTTGGAGCTTGAACTTTTAAACCGCTTTGTAATATTTCTCTGAAATCGAGAGATTTTATACATATAACGTTACTGTTCAATGTGTAATCGGCGATTTCATGATATTAAACTTTGCATTGAATACGTGTGAATCACAAGAAATGTGAGCCAGAGATTAGCCTACATGAAATCACTTAAGGATGCCAGTTGTCATGATTAAATCCTTTGCGTAATATTTCATCAGTTTAACATGTAGGAGCTCCTCTCCTACTTGTTTTTCCTTTCAGAATTTAGTTGGCTATTATTATTATTACTTGCTAAGCTACAACCCTAGTTGGAAAAGCAGGATGCTATAGGGCCAGGGGCTCCAACAGGGAAAATAGCCCTGTGAGGAAAATAAAAAAAGAAAAGAAAATATTTTAAGAAGAGTAACAACGTCAAATTAAATATCTCCTATATAAACTACTTTTTTTTTCTTTCAGAATTTGGTACACTTAGAAAAAAACCGTAATTTTCATCGGAAATTCTCCGTAAAAATTAATTTCTCAGCCTTATTTTAGTAAAATACAGGCCACCGTAACACTGGATCCTTCTCTCTGGTTACTGTTCATTTTCCTCCTTGCCTACACACTCACACACCGAATAGTCTGGCCTATTCTTTACATATTCTCCTCTGTCCTCATGCACCTGACAACACTGAGATTACCAAACAGTGGCCAGTTTCCTCTTTGTAAGGGTAGAAGAGACTCTTTAGCTATGGTAAGCAACTCTTCTAGGAGAAGGATACTCCAAATATCACTCTTTTAAGTCTATATATCCATTTTCAAAAGGGTAAAAATCCTGGAATGAATGTTGCCAGGCATTTACCGTTTTTTTAATGCAAATTTTCAACAGTGTAGGCTTCGTGATTTTACCAAATTCTAAAACTCCCCAATGCACAAATAGAATAGATTAGTGTCTAACTTTCAAATAAATGAATGAACAAGTAGCCTACTATTACTTAATGCAACAATGATGGTTGGCCTATCTCTGTCTCTTATCTCCTTCTCTCTGGTAACGGCTCATTTTCCTTTCGGCCTATTCTTTACATATTCTCCTCTTTCCTCATACACCTGACGATACCGAGATTACCAAACAATTCTTCCTCGCTCAAGGGAAAAACTACTGCAATGGTTTCGTTCAGTGTCTACTTTCCTCTTGGTAAGGGTAGAAGAGACTCTTTAGCTATGGTAAGCAGCTCTTCTAGGAGGACACTCCAAAACCAAACCATTGTTCTCTAGTCTTGGACAGTGCCATAGCCTCTGTACCGTGATGTTTCACTGTCTTGGGGTAGAGTTCTCTTGCTTGAGCGTACACTCGGGCACACTATTCTATCTTATTTCTCTTCCTCTTGTTTTTTAAAAGTGTTTATAGTTTATATAGGAAATATTTATTCTAATGTTGTAACTTTAACTGTTAACTACTTTCCTTGAAGTTTCCTTATTTCCTTTCCACACTGGGCTATTTTCCCTGTTGGAGCCCCTGGGCTTATAGCATTCTGCTTTTCCAACTAGGGTTGTAGCCTAGCAAGTAATAATAATAATAATAATAATAATAATAATAATAATAATAATAATAATAATAATAATAATAATAATAATGGAAACATCAAGAAATGTTAGAATTGATGCATCAGGACTTGGTGGCCATTATTATTATTATTATTATTATTATTATTATTATTATTATTATTATTATTATTATTATTATTATTATTATTAAAATTGTAATTATTATTATTATTATTATTATTATTATTATTATTATTATTATTATTATTAAAATTGTAATTATTATTATTATTATTATTATTATTATTATTATTATTAAAATTGTAATTATTATTATTATTATTATTATTATTATTATTATTATTATTAAAATTGTAATTATTATTATTATTATTATTATTATTATTAAAATTGTAATTATTATTATTATTATTATTAAAATTGTAATTATTATTATTATTATTATTATTAAAATTGTAATTATTATTATTATTATTATTAAAATTGTAATTATTATTATTATTAAAATTGTAATTATTATTATTATTATTATTATTATTATTATTAAAATTGTAATTATTATTATTATTATTATTATTATTATTATTATTATTATTATTATTATTATTAAAATTGTAATTATTATTATTATTATTATTATTATTATTATTATTATTATTATTATTATTGTTGTTGTTATTATCATTATTTTTATTATTATTATTATTATTATTATTATTATTATTATTATTATTATTATTATTATTACTTGCTAGGCTACAACCCTTGTTGGAAAAGCAGAATGCCATAAGCCCAGGGGCTCCAACAGGGAAAATAGCCTAGCGAGGAAAGGAAAAAAGGAAAAATGAAATATCTTACGAGCAGTAACAACATTGAGATAAATATTTCTTAAATAAACTATATAAAGTTGAACAAAACAAGAGGAAGAGAAATTAGATAGAATAGTGTGCCCGAGTGTACCCTCAAGCAAGAGAACTCTAATCCAAGACAGTGGAAGACTATGGTATAGAGGTTATGGCACTACCCAAGACTAGAGAACAATAGTTTGATTTCGGAGTGTCCTTCTCCTAGAAGAGCTGCTGACCATAGCTAAAGAGTCTCTTCTACCCTTAACCAAGAGAAAGTAGCCACTGAATAAAAAAAAAAAAAAAAAACTTGCAAGCTAAAATCGATTCAGTAACAGGACTCTCTGAAAGCTCAAGCATCAAATTAACTACAAAAATATTCCCAGGTATAGAGAAGAGGTAGGGAACCTTGGGTAGGTGTTTCCTAGCCCATGGTCCATGGTCCATGGTCCATGGTCCATGGTCCATCCTACAAATATCATTCCTACCTATGACATACCTTGGAACTACGATGGCACAAGACGAATTATTATTATTATTATTATTATTATTATTATTATTATTATTATTATTATTATTATTATTACTAGCTAAACTACAACCCTAGTTAGAAAAACAGGATGCTATAAGCCCAGAGGCCCCAACAGGGAAAATAGCTCAGTGAGGAAAGGATAAAAGGAAAATAGAATATTCTAAGAAGAGTAACAACATAAAAATAAGTATCTCCTATATAAACTATAAAAACTTTAACAAAACAAGAGGAAGAGAAAATAAGATAGAAAAGTGTGCTCAAGCAGAGGCTATGGCACTACCCAAGACTAGAGAACAATGAAGAGCTGCTTACCGTAGCTAAAGAGTCCCTTCGACCCTTACCAAGAGGAAAGTAGCCACTGAACAATTAGTGTAGTAACCCCTTAAGTGAAGAAGAATGGTTTGGTAATCTCAGTGTTGTCAGGTGTATGAGGACAGAGGAGAATATGTAAAGAATAGGCCAGACCATTCAGTGTGGATGTGTGTAGGAATAGTGGGAGAAAAGTTCACTCTTCTATAGTAAATTCTTTTTAGTGAGGCAGATTTGCACCGACTCGCAGGGGTGCCCTTTTAGCTCGGAAAAGTTACCTGCAAGCTGATTGGTTGGACAAGATAATTCTAACCAATCAGCGATCAGGAAACTTTTCCGAGCTAAAAGGGCACCGCTGCGAGTCGGTTCAAATGTGTCTCATTAAAAAAAATTGAGTATAGAGAGTGATATTCGGGGATTGAACGCTTCGTGAGCTTTGAACCAGTCCGTGTGTACTCATGCGTATGACTCAAGAATTACCGGTCAAATTTACCGGCATTTACCGCAAGTGAGCCCCGGTACCCTAAGTATCATGACGTCATTTCCTCTTAGATAAAGGAATGAACATCATGTTGGCCTCTAAGTCTCAATTCGAATGATTGACAATAAGGATAATAAGATACTAAGAAGAAATGAATGATATGTAACACTGTTATTTGCTCGTAATTTATTTGAGCTCACTTTATGTCATAGCTATCTATCTATCTATCCATCTATCTATATATATATATATATATATATATATATATATATATATATATATATATATATATATATATATATATATATATATATATATATGATATATGGTCAATGGCATACAAGTATCCTGGACCAGGGTTCGAAACCCGGCCGGTCAGATACTATTTTATGGCATTTTTTTTAAATGTACCTTTACAGATAGACATATCTATCTATCTATCTATCTATCTATATATATATATATATATATATATATATATATATATATATATATGATAAATGGTCATTGTCATACAAGTATCCTGGACCAGGGTTCGAAACCCGGCCGGTCAGATAGTATAGTCTTTGAGTGATTTCGCCTGGGGGCTCTGATCCCGAGGTCGTTAAGAGAATCCAAACTTGAATGTATTAATATGTATGCTTATTTGATATACACACACACACATATATATATATATATGTGTGTGTGTGTGTGTGTGTGTGTGTAATGTATATACTGTATGTCATTCATTACCAGTAATACGTTTTCTCTGACGTATACACGAAAATGAAGTTTAGGAGACGATTAATAATTCGAGTGAAAAAATGAGAAACTACTACAGCAATACAAGCGAAGCATCCGGCCCTAATAAGATTTGATAAGAACAAGAAAAACAATTTTTGTTTGTTTTTTGTTCATTACTTGAACAAATTGTTACGTCTTGTTCAATGAATGAGTCATGTAAAGTTTGTTCATTCGGAAAGTGAGTATTATGAATATACGAATTTTAATTCGAGGCAGTTGTTGAATTTAGAGTATTTTGAATTTACGAACTTTAATTCGAGACAGTTTTTGAATTTAGTGAGTCTCTTAGTAAAAAGGATAAGCCTTAATACGAGTATAGATATATCGACATAGCAAATAATGCATTAATTAAACGAGAAAATAAGTAACTAAATTGCTAATTTTAGATTGATTTATTGTTAATTTGTTCTCTTCATTTATTTATTTCCTTATTTCCTTTCCTTACTGGGCTATTTTTCCCTGTTGGAGCCCCTGGGCTTATAGCATCTTGCTTTTCCAACTAGGGTTGTAGCTTGCATAGTAATAATAATAATAATAATAATAATAATAATAATAAATATAGGATATTTCAAAGCAGAAGATATCCACGTAAAGATGTCTTTATTAATATCTACATTTGAACTAATGAAGAGAGAGAGAGAGAGAGAGAGAGAGAGAGAGAGAGAGAGAGAGAGAGAGAGAGAGAGAGAGAGAGGGAGAGAGAGCGAGCACATTTAAAAGATGAATATCATGATTGAAATATTGAATTTGCTATGTAGATCTATAAGAGAGAGAGAGAGAGAGAGAGAGAGAGAGAGAGAGAGAGAGAGAGAGAGAGAGAGAGAACATTTAAAAGATGAATATTATGATTGAAATATCGAATTTGCTATTTAGATCTATAAGGGAAAAAGACTGCTAAGGGAAGCAGCGCTGAACTGATTTTCTTTGCCATATACTAGGTTGGTCTGTGGGCTTGAAATCTAAAATATTAATCCGGCAACGTGTCCTTCCTTGCCTTTGTCCTTTACACAATACAGTATTATTATTATTATTATTATTATTATTATTATTACTTGCTAAGCTAAAACCATAGTTGGAAAAGCAGGATCAACAGGGAAAATAGCCCAGTGAGGAAAGGAAAAATGGAAAAATAAAAGACTTTAAGAAGAGTAACATCATTAGAAAAAATATCTCCTATATAAACTATATAAACTATATAAACTTTAACAAAACAAGAGGACGAGAAACTAGATAGAATAGTATGTCCAAGTGTACCCTCAAGCAAGAGAACTCTTACCACAAGACAGTGGAAGACCATGGTACAGAGGGTATGGCACTACCCAAGACTAGAGAACAATGGTTTGATTTTGGAGTGTCCTTCTCCTAGAAGAGCTGCTTACCATAGCTAGAGTCTCTTCTACCCTTACCAAGAGGAAAGTGGTCACTGAACAATTACAGTACAGTAACCCCTCGGGTGAAGAAGAATTGTATTTTAATCTCAGTGTTGTCAGGTGTATGAGGACAGAGAATATGTAAAGAATAGGCCAGAATATTCGGTGTATGTGTAGGCAAAGGGAAAATGAACCGTAACCAGAGAGAAGGATCTAATGTAGTACTGTCTGGCTAGTCAAAAATGCCACAACTCTCTAGTGGTAGTATCTCAACGGGTGGCTGGTGCCCTGGACATAGCTACTGTATGAATGAAACCTTGAAATAAATGCACCTACGGAAAAGATGACATTAGTCGTGATTTTAATTCTCAGGTTAAAGAAAGACAACAAAAGAAAGAATTAATAGTTAGGATGTAAGCACCGAAATGCACTAAACAGTTATATTTCTTTCTAGACTTTCCCTTCACCTTAATTCTACGAAACATTCACAGGATACGAACTATAACGTTTGGGATAGTTCTTAAAGCCCTCGCAATTCGTCATTGATGTATTACGAAGAGCGACATGAACTGTCTTTCGTAATACGAAATTGAAAGCTGTTAAAAACCCTAATCGTAGGGATCCGGGTACGAAAAAATATTCGTAATAAGCGTCACAGATGTCACGAGGAAACAGCGTCATCTTTACTGTTCAATCGCCCATATGAACAAAGTGGCGACATCGTAATTTCCCAGGGATTTACAGGCGCCTGTCGGCTAAACGTATAGAATAGGCAGTGAGAAGTCCTCCTTATTCAGTTGAAAACGGTAATTTTCCCAAACGTTCTTGCTGTAAAATTTCAACAAAGTTTTAAGAAACAAGAGTTCAAAGATCCCCCCAAACTTCAGTATTGACAATCTACGAATTCTGAGGATTTGAAGCGAAGAAATTGAGTCTCAAGACTGACCACTTTGGTTGAGAGGACGAATTCTGAGGATTTGAAGCGAAGAAATTGAGTCTGAAGACTGCCCACTCTGAGGATTTGAAGCAAAGAAATCGAGTCTGAAGACTGACCACTTGGGTTGAGAGGACAAATTCTGAGGATTTGAAGCGAAGAAATTGAGTCTGAAGACTGACCACTTTGGTTGAGAGGACAAATTCTGAGGATTTGAAGCGAAGAAATCGAGTCTGAAGACTGACCACTTTGGTTGAGAGGACAAATTCTGAGGATTTGAAGCGAAGAAGTCGAGTCTCAAGACTGACCACTTTGGTTGAGAGGACAAATTCTGAGGATTTGAAGCGAAGACATTGAGTCGCAAGACTGACCACTTTGGTTGAGAGGACGAATTCTGAGGATTTGAAGCGAAGAAATTGAGTCTGAAGACTGCCCACTCTGAGGATTTGAAGCAAAGAAATCGAGTCTGAAGACTGACCACATGGGTTGAGAGGACAAATTCTGAGGATTTGAAGCGAAGAAATTGAGTCTGAAGACTGACCACTTTGGTTGAGAGGACAAATTCTGAGGATTTGAAGCGAAGAAATCGAGTCTGAAGACTGACCACTTTGGTTGAGAGGACAAATTCTGAGGATTTGAAGCGAAGAAGTCGAGTCTCAAGACTGACCACTTTGGTTGAGAGGACAAATTCTGAGGATTTGAAGCGAAGACATTGAGTCGCAAGACTGACCACTTTGGTTGAGAGGACAAATTCTGAGGATTTGAAGCGAAGAAATCGAGTCTGAAGACTGAGCACTTGGGTTGAGAGGACAAATTCTGAGGATTTGAAGCGAAGAAATCGAGTCTCAAGACTGACTACTTTGGTTGTGAGGAGTAAAGAATATTTTAATATAAAGGCATTAACGAAGATTGTACCATAAATTCATAATACCTTTGAGAAAATTTACTTCCTGCGTGTCAATAATAGAATTTAATGTTTTACGAAAGATTCATGATTCAAGTTTAGTGCGGACATCATTTTCTTAAATACCTTCCCAGAGACTCTTTAGCTATGGTAAGCAACTCTTCTAGGAGAAGGACACTCCAAAATCAAATCATTGTTCTCTAGTCTTGGGTAATGCCATAGCCTCTGTACCATGGTTTTCCACTGTCTTGGATTGGAGTTCTATTGCTTGGGGGTACACTCGGGCACACTTTTCTATCTAATTTCTCTTCCTCTTGTTTTTTAAAGTTTTTATAGTTTGTATAGGAAATATTTATTTTAATGTTGTTGATGATTTTAATATTTTATTTTTCCTTGTTTCCTTTCCTTACTGGGTTATTTTCCCTGTTGGAGCCCCTGTGCTTACAGCATCCTGCTTTTTCAACTAGGGTTGTAGGTTAGCAAGTAATAATGATAATAATAATAATAATAATAATAATAATCTAGCGTCCATTATTTGCGTAGGGGTACAACGACCACTTTCCAAAAGTAAGCATTTAGCCGCGTGGTATAGAACTCGGCTCATGGTTGATAGGTCTGTGAAAAAGAGCATAATACTGAGGTCACACATTCCCGTATACTTGATCCTGCTTTACCCCGGTAAGAGGATTTAATGGTAGTTGGCAACCAAACGCGCCTGGGGGTGTTGAGATA
>NW_027172005.1:17500-25000 GCF_036898095.1 Palaemon carinicauda
CTGTGCAGCCGAGTAAAACTGAAAAATTATATGTCAGACTTAATGCTGTGCTTAACCCATTAAGATACTACCGCTAGAGAGTTATGGGGTCCTTTGACTGGCCAGACAGTACAACATTGGATCCTTCTCTCTAGTTACGGTTCATTTTCACTTTGCCTACACATACACCGAATAATCTGGCATATTCCTTAAAGATTCTCTTCTGTCCTCATACACATGATAATGCTGAGATTACCAAAAATTCTTCACCCAAGTGGTTAACTACTGTACTCTAATTGTTCAGTGGCTACTTTCCTCTTGGTAAGGGTAGAAGGGACTCGTTAGCTGTGGTAAGCACCTCTTCTAGGAGAAGGACACTCCAAAATCAAACCATTGCTCTCTAGTCTTGGATAGTGCCATAGCCTCTGCACCATGGTCTTCCAGTGTCTTGGGTTAGAGTTCTCTTGCTTGAGGGTACACTCGGGCACACTATTCTATCTGGTTTCTCTTTTTCTAGTTTTGTTAAAGTTTTCATAGTTTATATAGGAAATATTTATTTAAATGTCATTATTCTTAAGATATATTATTTTTCCTGGTTTCCTTTCCTCATTGAGCTATTTTCTCTGATGGGGCCCCTGGGCTTATAGCATCTTGCTTTTCCAACTAGGGTTGTAGCTTAGCAAGTAATAATAATAATAATAATAATAATAATAATAATAATAATAATGCCCATGCAATAGATGCCATGTGCCACATGTAATCAATGTCGTTAAGAAAGAGACAGCTAAAGATGATAGTGGTAAAGTAGATACTAATATTGCCCATACTGCCTCTACAACTGAATTCATTGAATCATTAACAGAAGCTTTAGATGAGGGGAAGGCTTTTGATATGCGAACTTTGGAAGCCACATCTAAGCCCCTTTGGCTTTGCTGATGATGTCAGTGAAGGCAAAAGGAGGAATCGAAAGCAACTCGAGAATTTCATAGAGTTATCAGCGGACGGCATTGAGATGAATCATCGTAAATGAGTGATTGAACCACTGTGTCAGTTAAAAGTATGAAGGATGCTTTCTTGGAAAATATTGAATATGAAACTGATGACACGGTTCTAGGAAAATATCCCCCCGAGGAAAAATCCCCCAGGGAAAATATCCCCCCAGCAATAATTCCCCTCAGGAAAAAATCCCCCCGTAAGGTAAAAAATAAAAACATGTATCATTAAAGTAATATATTATATTTTCATACAACAAATTAAAATATCATTAAAGTAATATATTATATTTTCATAAAACAAATTAAAATATCATTAAAGTAATATATTATATTTTCATACAACAAATTAAAATATTAAAGTAATATATTATATTTTCATAAAACAAATTAAAATATCATTAAAGTAATATATTATATTTTCATACAACAAATTAAAATATCATTAAAGTAATATATTATATTTTCATACAACAAAATAAAATATCATTAAAGTAATATATTATATTTTCATACAACAAATTAAAATATCATTAAAGTAATATATTATATTTTCATACAACAAATTAAAATATCATTAAAGTAATATATTATATTTTCATACAACAAAATAAAATATCATTAAAGTTATATATTATTTTCATACAACAAATTAAAATATCATTAAAGTAATATATTATATTTTCATACAACAAATTGAAATATCATTAAAGTAATATATTATATTTTCATACAACAAATTAAAGTATCATTAAAGTAATATATTATATTTTCATACAACAAATTAAAATATCATTAAAGTAATATGTTATATTTTCATACAACAAATTAAAATATCATTAAAGTAATATATTATATTTTCATAAAACAAATTAAAATATCATTTAAGTAATATATTATATTTTCATACAACAAATTAAAATATCATTAAAGTAATATATTATATTTTCATACAACAAATTAAAATATCATTAAAGTAATATATTATATTTTCATACAACAAATTAAAATATCATTAAAGTAATATATTATATTTTCATACAACAAATTAAAATATCATTAAAGTAATATATTATATTTTCATACAACAAATTAAAATATCATTAAAGTAATATTATATTTTCATACAACAAATTAAAATATCATTAAAGTAATATATTATATTTTCATACAACAAATTAAAATATCATTAAAGTAATATATTATATTTTCATAAAACAAATTAAAATATCATTAAAGTAATATATTATATTTTCATACAACAAATTAAAGTATCATTAAAGTAATATATTATATTTTCATACAACAAATTAAAATATCATTAAAGTAATATATTATATTTTCATACAACAAATTTAAATATCATTAAAGTAATATATTATATTGTCATACAACAAATTAAAAAAAAGTCGAGATATAAAACAAAATGACAACATAATCTATAATGTAATTAAGCATGATTCAAAACCTAAGATTAAAAGCTAAAAGGTTAAGAGTTTGTCAATTACTATTAATTTAGAAACTAAGATTAAAAAGCTATTCCTTTAAAAAAAAAAACTACAATTGAACGATTTTCCAAATCATCTATAACATTTTTAATCCGTAGAGCAGTGTTCTTATATGCTTCATCAGCACTCGAGGATGAACAGCAAGGAACTGAGTGACATAAATTTCCTATAAAGCCTATTTTTTTCATATACAGTGTATGAAAGTCTAAATGTTAGAATGGAAACAACCAATAAAGCAAAACTTCGATGCCAACCTTCCACTGCATTATTCATTCCTGAATAATCAGCTCTTCTAGGAGGACACTCCAAAATCAAACCATTGTTCTCTAGTCTTGGATAGTGCCATAGCCTCTGTACCATGGTCTTCCTCTGCCTTGGTTTAGAGTTCTCTTGCTTGAGGGTACACTCGGGCACACTATTCTATCTGGTTTCTCTTCCTCTTGTTCTGTTAAAGTTTTTATAGTTTAAATAGGAAATATTTATTTTAATATTGTTATTATTCCTAAAATATTTTATTTTTCCTTATTTCCTTTCCTCACTGGGCTATTTTCCCTGTTGGGGCCCCTGGACTTATAGCATCCTGCTTTTCCAACTAGGGTTGTAGCTTAGCAAGTAATTATAATAATAATAATAGTAATAATAATAATAATAATAATATACGAAATACTTATTTTAATGTTACTGTTCTTAAAAAAAATTAATTTTTCCTTGTTTCCTTTCCTCACTGGTCTATTTTCCCTGTTGGGGCCCCTGGGCTTATAGCATCCTGCTTTTCCAACTAGGGTTGTAGGTTAGCATTTAATAATAATAATAATGAAAATAAAAATATATATTCCAAACACTTACGTCAAATCTTGCGGGTCTCCTGAAGCTTTGAGTTGGTCTGCCGATATAAGTGTCTTCAAAATAATCCAGTAGCTCATTTGATTCTTCAGGTAAATATTCTGCAATGACCTCAAAAGCTTCAGCTACTTTATCTGGTATATCCTGAATCTTTCTGTAAATATTCTGGCTAAAGTGGAAGAATTGCCCTTGGATAAGTATTCTGGCTAAAGTGGAAGAATCGCCCTTTGATGAATATTCTGGCTACAGTGGAAGAATCGCCCTTTGATGAATATTCTGGCTAAAGTGGAAGAATCGCCCTTTGATTTCCGTATAAGGAAATACTATTATGATGGTATTCATCAAAGCCCTTTTTTTCAAAATCTACCATAATTCCATTAAATTAACCATCTCATCAGTATTTTGAGGCACAGGAAGTGAATTGTGGCTTCGTTGTCTACACTGTCGAAGGTTTTTTCTCAAATGGCTTAATGTCGGCAGACTTGCTGAAATACTTTTCATCTTTCATCCATACCCTTGTACCAACCGTGTTTCACACAATTGTACATAATTCCTTTTGTATATATTATGCTTGTATCTTCGCTCCTCCCTCGCACTAAAACGAACATGAAAATTCCTTTCTGGTTTTTCCTCTGTAATATTGTCTGTCTTGTGAACTTGTTATGTCCTGTTGCCTTGAGGTTTTGTATATAAGGAGAGTGTTTTACAATAATATAACTCAGTCGTTTCCAATCTGCCTTTGAGTTCACACCCTTACTCGGCGCCGTCACACCCTCAACGCCCTGAGAAATTCGTTGATGAGTCTCTTGTATATCTCTAGTTCTTCTCTTCATGTCTTGCAGTACTTTAATACTTTCTATTTGGTTCACATTTAGGCCATGTGTATGCTCATTCAATTTACTGAGTATTTCATTGTCTTTCACTTTTACTTTGGCTTTGCTTTGTGACCTCGAACGCCGTAATTCACACTCATAAGATATATTGTTGGGCAATTCCTTTTGGTTTCAGATAAACAGAGCTATGAGGATCGCCAAGAATTGAGACAGTTCTTGAAGCAGGACGACTGACAGGCCTGGAGGCCTACCTGGCGTCTGGTCAGAAAGAAAGGAATAAACATAGCCTTCATAAACTATTTTCCTTCCACCTCTGTTAGAGCTATTGAATTCCATTAGGTTAATGATTTTATATATTTTCAGACATAAATACAGTGGTAAGATATGGCGAAGAGTTCGTTTCGAAGGATCTTTGCTAACAGACTGATAAGATAAGGCTAGAAAAGAAGCCATAACACAGAAAACTAATGAGAGAGTTTTAAAGTTTCCTAACTGAAGTATTTAACGTAAGATGAGTTATTTCACATTTTAAACAAGTTCTATTCTGAAGTAGTTTGTTTTTATTTCCCCTGGTTTAAAAGTCTCCAGATGAATGTTTTTTCAAGTATTTAAAGGAAACCGTTTGCATAAATGAGCAATCTACTCTTTTAAGCACTCAATATTCTTCGATTTTATTTCCTTTTAATTTCCCTATTGAAAGCTTTTGCTTGTATATATACATCTAAATTTGGTGTTGGGGGATTTTTTCCTCTGGGGTGTTATTACTGGGGGGGATTTTTTGCATGGGGGATATTTTCCTTGGGGGATTTTTCCTCGGGGGATTTTTTCTTTAGAGGATTTTTTCCTCCGGGGATTTTTCCTCGGGGGATTTTTTCTTTGGAGGATTTTTTCCTCGGGGGATTTTTTCTTCGGGGATTTTTCCTCGGGGGATTTTTCTCCATCGGGGATTTTTGGGGATTTTTTCCTCTGGGATTTTATCTTCGGGGGATTTTTTCCTCCGAGGTGTTATTGCTGGAGGGATTTTTTCCATGAGAGAATTTTTCCTTGGGGGATTTTTTCTTTGGAGGATTTTTGGGGATTTTTTCCTCGCGGATTTTATCTTCTGGGAATTTTTCCTCCGGGGTGTTATTGCTGGAGGGATTTTTTCCATGAGAGACTTTTTCCTCGGGGGATTTTTGGGGATTTTTTCCTCCTGGATTTTTCTCCATCGGGGATTTTTGGGGATTTTTTCCTCTGGGATTTTATCTTCGGGGGATTTTTTCCTCCGGGGTGTTATTGCTGGAGGGATTTTTTCCAAGAGAGATTTTTTCCTCGGGGGATTTTTTCTTCGGGGGATTTTTTCTTTGGAGGATTTTTGGGGATTTTTTCCTCTGGGATTTTATCTTCGGGGGATTTTTTCCTCCAGGGTGTTATTGCTGGAGGGATTTTTTCCAAGAGAGATTTTTTCCTCGGAGGATTTTTTCTTCGGGGGATTTTTTCTTTGGAGGATTTTTGGGGATTTTTTCCTCGGGGATTTTATCTTCTGGGAATTTTTCCTCCGGGGTGTTATTGCTGGAGGGATTTTTTCCATGAGAGAATTTTTCCTTGGGGGATTTTTTCTTTGGAGGATTTTTGGGGATTTTTTCCTCTGGGATTTTATCTTTGGGGGATTTTTTCTCCGGGGTGTTATTGCTGGGGGGAATTTTTTCCATGAGAGATTTTTTCCTCGGGGGATTTTTTCTTCGGGGGATTTTTTCTTTGGAGGATTTTTGGGGATTTTATCTTCGGGGGATTTTTTCCTCCGGGGTGTTATTGCTGGGGGGATTTTTTTCCATGAGAGATTTTTTCCTCGGGGGATTTTTTCTTCGGGGGATTTTTTCTTTGGAGGATTTTTGGGGATTTTTTCCTCGGGGATTTTATCTTCTGGGAATTTTTTCCTCCGGGGTGTTATTGCTGGAGGGATTTTTTCCATGAGAGATTTTTTCCTCGGGGGATTTTTTCTTCGGGGGATTTTTTCTTTGGAGGATTTTCGGGGATTTTTTCCTCGGGGATTTTATCTTCTGGGAATTTTTTCCTCCGGGGTGTTATTGCTGGGGGAATTTTTCCCATGGGAGATTTTTTCCTCGGGGGATTTTTTTCTTCGAGGGATTTTTTACTCCGGGGGATTTTTTACTCCTTATAAATGTAAAATTTTCAATATCAGTTATAATTGTTTATATTATTATTATTATTATTATTATTATTATTATTACTTGCTAAGCTACAACCCTAGTTGGAAAAGCAAGATGCTTTAAGCCAAAGGGCCCCAATAGGGAAAAATATCCCAGTGAGGAAAGGAAATAAGGAAATAAATAAATGATGAGATCCACGATCGAGTTTATCCGTATAACTCTGAACTTACTTATCGTTATTACACCTTTTTAAGACAGTTTAATTGGAGTAGGACAATCATCATCACCATGTTAGCGTAATCACACATTTTAATTCAATTTATTACAGATTTTGATTATGATTTAAGGTAGCCTACTACCGTAACATTTTGGGTAGGCCTAGTCGTGGTATAGGCTACACTCGCCAACCTATTGAATTCTGGGGTGCCAATTCTTCTAGAAATTCAGTCATGTATTCATTGATTCCTATCGACATTCTAAAATGAAATTTAGGTTTTCAAAAGAATAAATACTATACTATGTTCCTCAAAGTAGCATTCATTTAAATAACCAAGTAAAGTAATAAGATTTCCACACTGGAACTCGCCAAGTAGGTCTATCATGATTGCAGTATTGAGAACTATAAATGAATTTTGATATTTATCAAAGAGGATACTTGTAAATTATTGTTCCGTCAGTACAAATATTTTTTTTTATTCTTTTATTTTTTGAGTCTCATGGACAATGTTTCGTTGATCCTTTTTTAAGTAGCCTATAATTCTAGTCAATTTTGTATATAAATTTATCTGTTCACATGATTTTTTAATCTTGATATAGGGGTGTGGTACTTCAGCTGATTAACCCTTTTACCCCCAGGTTCATTGGAAATTTCCAACCCTTAACCCCCAGGGAGTTATTTTTTTCCCAGCACATTTTGCAGTATATTTTTTTTAAATTGCTCTAACAACCTTAATTTTTGTCATAGAGAGATCAGATTGGTCTCATTCTCTTGGAAAATGCCTGAATTTACTCAAAAAATTATCAAAAATATGAAAAAAAAACATTTTATAGCATTTTTTTGCGAGGACGTACTGGTACGTCCATGGGGGTAAAGGGATGAGTTTTGTGAAACGTACCAGTATGTCCTTTTGGGGTAAAAGGGTTAAACCAGGAAGATATATTTATCCTTCCTAACGCCTTGAACGGGTTTCTGGCT
>NW_027172005.1:37500-52500 GCF_036898095.1 Palaemon carinicauda
ACCAAATTGGGAACCTTATTTCATTATTATTAATGTACAGTAGATATAGCGAAAAATTGCTAGAAGGAATCATGATAGATAGAAGGATATATAGATTCTGAGCTTTATAAGGTTCGGCGCTGAGCCCGGGGTTGCCATTCACCTCTGAGGTTCAACTAAGGAGATCCTTCTGTTACTCCAAGACGTTAAACTTCTAAGAGGTAGGATGTTGGGGTGGGGGAGGGGGACAGGAAGGAGGAGAAAGGAAGTACACTTAATAAATTGGAGCAACTCGGAGTCGAAAGGAAGTAGCGAAGACTATAACTTTAAATGCCTGCAGTACTCCACACGAAGTAAACAGAATGAAGTCATGGTTTAAGTTCTCTCTCTCTCTCTCTCTCTCTCTCTCTCTCTCTCTCTCTCTCTCTCTCTCTCTCTCTCTCATACAAAGAGGTTTCTTTTTTTCGTATTTACTCTTGTCTACGTCTCTCTTCAACCGAACGACTACTGGAAACTGAATCGCAAAATAACAAGTCTGAATTGAAGAGATATCCCTGGAAGAGGTTTACACTTTGGGAGGCAGTCTGACACCACACTCATGGAACTAGCACATTCAATGTGGCAGATTCACGTTCGCTTTTCTAAAATAACGCCTAGAAGACTATATTATTATTATTATTACTTGCTAAGCTACAACCCTAGTTGGAAAAGCAGGATGCTATAAGCCCAGGGGCTCCAACAGGGAAAATAGCCCAGTGAGGAAAGGAAAGAAGGAAAAATAAAATATCTCAAGAACAGTAACAACAATTAAATATTTCCTATATAAACTAAAAAAAACTTTAACAAAACAAGAGAAAGAGAAATTAGATAGAATAGTGTGCCCGAGTGTACCCTCAAGCAAAGGAACTCTAACCCAAGACAGTGGAAGACCATGGTACAGAGGCTATGGCACTATCCAAGACTAGAGAACAATGGTTTGATTTTGGAGCATTCTTCTCCTAGAAGAGCTGCTTACCATAGCTAAAGTCTCTTCTACCCTTACCAAGGGGAAAAAAGCCATTGAACAATTAGAGTACAGTAGTTAACCTCTTGGGTGAAGAAGAATTGTTTTGTAATCAGTGTTGTCAGGTGTATGAGGACAGAGGAGAAGCTGTAAAGAATATGCCAGACTATTCGGTGTATGTGTAGGCAAAAGTGAAGACATCCGCAGTACGTTATGATAAAAGAGTTGTCTTACAACATTACCGCTCTATAAATAACATTTTTATTTTTCACCTGAGATTATAATTTGCGCAGTTTCCTTTTTCTTTGTTCGTTCTGAACCCTCTCCATGTTCCAAACTGTTTTAGGGTTGTGGTGGCCTGGTGGTAGCGTCCTTGCATCGTGATTGCCGGGCTGGGGTTCGAGTCCCGCTCAGACTTGTTAGTTCCTTTGGTCGCTGCAACCTCACCGGTCTTGTGAGCTATGGATGGGGTGTTTTGGGGGAGCCTATAGGTCTATCTGCTGATTGCCAGACTGGGGTTCGAGTCCCGCTCAGACTCGTTAGTTCCTTTGGTCGCTGCAACCTCACCGGTCTTGTGAGATATGGATGTGGGGTGTTTTGGGGAACCTATAGGTCTACCTGCTGAGTCATCAGCAGCCATTGCCTGACCCTCCTTGGTTCTAGCTTGGATGGAGAGAGGGGCTGGGGGAGCTGATCATATGTATATATGGTCAGTCTCTAGGGCATTTGTCCTTCTTGATAGGGCAATGTCACCGTCCCTTGCCTCTGACATTCATGACCAACCTTTAACCCTATAAGACCTTTAATTCTTACAAGTCCATTTCATACACAATTAACATGGCTGAAAGCCTAATAGTAAAGTATTATCATAGGTAACGTCATTATTCCTAGTATTATTCTTATCAACATAAGGATAATATTCATCATAGATATTAATCATTACATATTGCTTTAAATCGCAAATGGAGAGGCAAAGGGTGAACTGCAAAAGATATTATTATTATTATTATTATTATTATTATTATTATTATTATTATTATCCAAGCTACAACCCTAGTTGGAAAAGCAAGATGCTATAAGCCCAGGGGCTCCAACAGGGAAAAATAGCCCAGTGAGGAAAGGAAATAAGGAAACAAATAAAAGAAGATAACAAATTAACAATAAATCATTCTAAAAACAGTAACAAGGTCAAAACATACATGTCACATATAAACTATTAACAACGTCAAAAACAAATATGTCATAAATAAACTATAAAAAGACTCATGTCCGCCTGGTCAACAAAAAAGCATTTGCTCCAACTTTGAACTTTTGAAGTTCTACTGATTCAACCACCCGATTAGGAAGATCATTCCACAACTTGGTAACTGCTGGAATAAAACTTCTAGAGATAATGGGATAAGTAATAAAAAAAGGAAAAAAGCCAAAAACGAATTTGAAGTATAACTCATCTGGGGTTATTCAGAAAAATATGAAAAGAAAATGGCAATTGGATAACATGGAACATCATGATCAAATTAGAACATCATGATCAACAGGGAACATCATGATCAAATTAGAACATCATGATCAAATTAGAACATCATGATCAAACTAGAACATCATGATCAACATAGAACATCATGATCAACATAGAACATCATGATCAAATTAGAACATCATGATCAATATGGAACATCATGATCAAATTAGAACATCATGATCAATATGGAACATCATGATCAAATTAGAACATCATGATCAAATTAGAACATCATGATCAATATGGAACATCATGATCAACATAGAACATCATGATCAACATAGAACATCATGATCAATATGGAACATCATGATCAAATTAGAACATCATGATCAACATAGATCATGATCAATATGGAACATCATGATCAAATTAGAACATCATGAGCAATATGGAACATCATGATCAAATTAGAACATCATGATCAATATGGAACATCATGATCAAATTAGAACATCATGATCAAATTAGAACATCATGATCAAATTAGAACATCATGATCAAACTAGAACATCATGATCAACATAGAACATCATGATCAACATAGAACATCATGATCAAATTAGAACATCATGATCAATATGGAACATCATGATCAAATTAGAACATCATGATCAAACTAGAACATTATGATCAACATAGAACATCATGATCAACATAGAACATCATGATCAAATTAGAACATCATGATCAAATTAGAACATCATGATCAAATTAGAACATTATGATCAACATAGAACATCATGATCAACATAGAACATCATGATCAAATTAGAACATCATGATCAATATGGAACATCATGATCAAATTAGAACATCATGATCAAATTAGAACATCATGATCAATATGGAACATCATGATCAACATAGAACATCATGATCAACATAGAACATCATGATCAATATGGAACATCATGATCAAATTAGAACATCATGATCAACATAGATCATGATCAATATGGAACATCATGATCAAATTAGAACATCATGAGCAATATAATCATGATCAAGCTGAGTGTTGTAGTTTGTGGGTGGGAAATCCTTCAAAGGAAAGGATTTCTAGGAGTAAGTGAGTGGCTCAAAGGACTAGAATTACGCACAATGGACGCTCCTTTTCCTATTTACGCAGCGAAGGACGTTCTCAGAAGTATGTAGAAGGAAAGACTGGGAAAAAAACACAGCCACCAGAAAAATTGTAAAATGATGGCCTGATTAAAGAAATAGATGAATGATTCTTATATCTTATTTAAAATATTGACAAAGATATAATTATTTGAGATATTTTACAAAAAAATATACTTTCCCAAATCTCTATTTTCTCTGTTGTGGAATGATCTTCCTAATCAGGTAGTTGAATCAGTAGAACTTCAAAAGTTCAAATTTACAGCAAATGTTTTTATGTTGAACAGGTTGACATAAGTCTTTTTTATAGTTTATATACGACATATCTGTTTTGACGTTGTTACTGTTTTTAGAATGATTTATTGTTAATTTGTTCCCATCATTTATTTATTTCCTTATTTAATTTCCTCACTGGGCTATTTTTCCCTATTGGAGCCCTTGGGCTTATAGCATCTTGCTTTTCCTACCAGGGTTGTAGCTTGGCTAATAATAATAATAATAATAATAATAATAATAATAATAATAATAAGTCTTTTTATAGTTTATATACGACATATCTGTTTTGACGTTGTTACTGTTTTTAGAATGATTTATTGTTAATTTGTTCCCATCATTTATTTATTTCCTTATTTAATTTCCTCACTGGGCTATTTTTCCCTATTGGAGCCCTTGGACTTATAGCATCTTGCTTTTCCAACCAGGGTTGTAGCTTGGCTACTACTACTACTACTACTACTACTACTACTAATAATAATAATAATAAGTCTTTTTATAGTTTATATACGACATATCTGTTTTGACGTTGTTACTGTTTTTAGAATGATTTATTGTTAATTTGTTCCCATCATTTATTTATTTCCTTATTTAATTTCCTCACTGGGCTATTTTTCCCTATTGGAGCCCTTGAGCTTATAGCATCTTGCTTTTCCAACCAGGGTTGTAGCTTGGCTAATAATAATAATAATAATAATAATAATAATAATAATGATGATAATAATAATGATGATAATAATAATAATAATAATAATAATAATAATAATAATAATAATAATAATAATAATAGTGACGGGTCGCGATGACATCAATCCTATATGAGCTGGATCCTTCAGAAGTATCCTTCTTGACGTCAAAGGACAGGATGCCGCTTCGTCTGGGATTCCAGGGAGACAAACAATACTTTTGACTTGAGTAAATAAAAGAACATTTTATCCTATCGTGAAATCATCTTAAGCAAACATTAGCCGACGTCCTTATGTAGGCTGTATTGTTTAAAAAACCGCAATTTTGATAGGAAATTCTCCGTAAAAATATACGTTCTCAGCCGTATTCCAGTGAAATACAGGCGATCGTAATTTTCACTCTACTCTGTTATTATTTTTTACGGGTTGGTGACCGTAATATCACTCCTTTACGTCAATAAAGGCCTGTAATTGTTCAGTGGCCACTTTCCTCTTGGTAAGTGTAGAAGAGACTCTTTAGCTATGGTAAACAGCTCTTCTAGGAGAAGGACACTCCAAAATCAAACCATTGTTCTCTCGTCTTGGGTAGTTCCATAGCCTCTGTACCATGGTCTTCCACTGTCTTGGGTTAGAGTTCTCTTGCTTGAGCGTACACTCGGGCACACTGTTCTATCTAGTTTCTCTTCTAGTTTTGTTAAAGTTTTTATAGTTTAGCCTATATAGGAAATATTTATCTTAATGTCGTTACTATTCTTAGAATATTTTATTTTTCTTTATTTCCTTTCCTCACCGGGCTATTTTCCCTGTTGAGGCCCCTGGGCTTATATCATCCTGATTTTCCAACTAGGGTTGTAGCTTAGCATTTAATAATAATAATAATAATAGCAGTATCAGCTGAACTCGGCTGAGTCCCTGGTTAGGCTGGAGGAACGTAGAGAGTAGAGGTCCCCTTTTTTGTTTTGTTTCTTGTTGATGTCGGCTACCCCCCAAAATTGGGGGGAGTGCCTTGGTATATGGATGGAATAATAATAATATATCCGTTCTTAACAGTGTATATCTGTATATCTGCTTGCCCGACAGAAAGGGTAAACTTGTTGAGAAGCCTCTTTTCATTTTTGTTTGCAGCAAATCATAGTTATTAAAAATTACCATGAAGGACTTTTGTCTGTCTACAAAGATTTGCATTAAAAATGGTTAAACTCTGGCAAAATTTATTCCAGGATTTTTACCGTTTTAAAAACGGATATATTGACGTTAAATAGTGATATTACGGCCACTAACCTGAAAAAGATAATAACAAAGTAAGGTAAAATTACGGTCGCCTGTATATTACTGAAATAAGGTTGAAAACAGTATATTCTTACAAAGAATTTCAGATAAAAATTACGGTATTTTCTAACAGTGTAGAGAGTAAATACCAAGATAAAGAGATGAAATATAAATGGTCTGCCAAATCAAAGGAGTTGGTGGATCGCCTTTTGAAGGAGAGAAGATTTATGTATATAAGTCTGTAGGGGCAAGTCTTATCCCGTGAATTCCTTATTTGTCAAACATGGGAGATACCAAGTTTTCTTAGTTTGGATGTCTAAAAAATAGAATTAACCCTTTTACCCCCAAAGGACATACTGGTACGTTTCACAAAACTCATCCCTTTACCCCCATGGACGTACTGGTACGTTCTTGCAAAAAACTGCTAGTTACATTTTTTTTTTTACATATTTTTGATAACTTTTTGAGAAACTTCAGGCATTTTCCAAAAGAATGAGACCAACCTGACATCTCTATGATGAAAATTAAGGCTGTTAGAGCAATTTAAAAAGAAAAAAAAAACCTGTGGGTTAAGGGTTGGAAAGTTCCAAATAGCCCGGGGGTAAAAGGGTTAAAATCATGATAGGCTCAAAAATATTTTTCACTCTCAAAGCCAAAATTGTTATCAGAATGGCTACATGAATATTGACGCGAAAATTAATGGTTTTTGACATAGGAAAATTCTATTTTTGGGATCGAACCATGTTGTCCTGATGGATGTTCCTCAAAGGCAGCTTCTACATATTTCTGTGAGTGATATACCAGAGAAATTTTACCTTAGAGGTATCAACAGAGTTCTGACTTCTCGTGCGAATATGGTCACAAACTTTATAAGGCCTTGTAAATAAATTTATCATTATTATTATTATTATTATTATTATTATTATTATTATTATTATTTGCTAAGCTTCAACCCTAGTTGGAACAGCAGGATGCTATAAGCCCAGGGGCCTCAACAAGGAAAATAGCCCAGTGAGGAAAGGAAACAAGGAAGAATAAAATGTTTTAAGAACAGTAACAACATTTAAAAATATTTCCTATATAAACTATAAAAACTTTAAAACAAGGGACGTGTTAATAGAGTTAACCATGTCTCGAAGGATAGGGTAGAGGGAAGGATACTTGGGCGAGAGAGCCGTTACAACTCCCGTTCTCAATGTGCTACAACTAACACGTTTCCTGTTGAACAATTCCCTTGATCGCCATCTTTGTCGCACTCTTGGAGAGTTTTTGCTTTTCTTAGGTTTTTGAGTTTTTTTTTTTTTTTTTTGGTCATGGATGATATTCCTTGTAATAACGTTACGTCCCGATAGTAAAATGATAGCATAAAAGTCATTAGAATTTGCTTTTGAAATCTAAATCTAATATAACGGCCAAAAGGACAGGTAATATCGTAATAAGAAGTTTGCTAAATTGGCAGATGAGACATTGAGAAATATTTCCTGGAGATCTATAGCAATAAGGCGCCCAAAATGGATACTGTCGTAAAATAAAAATCTAGAAAATTGAGCTGTTTCTAGAGCGTAAAATGCTAGATGCGTCTTTGGTCTTTTATATCGTAGTTGTATCATAAATCGAAGAGGGATTTTTTATTTCATTAACCCTTTTACTGCAATTGGTGATTTAATCAAAGTTTGGAAAAGGAAACTCTTTTATAATCACCCAAACAAAAACAAAAAGTTAACATTCACTATACTCAATTTTTTTTAATGAGCCGCATTTGCACCGACTCGCAGCGGTGCCCTTTTAGCTCGGAAAAGTTTCCTACTATCTCATTGGTTAGAATTATCTTGTGCAACCAATCAGCGATCAGGAAACTTTTCCGAGCTAAAAGGGCAGCCCTGCGAGTCGGTGCAAATCTGCCTCGCTAAAAAGAATTGACTATAGACAGGTCTTGATGTGAACTTTCCAATAAATATCAACAAGTTGGGTTTGCGTGGTCTCGAAAGATTTTGCTACATCAGAAGTTTCCTTGAAATCAACACTGGCAGTGAAAGGGTTAAAAAAAATCACAAACAACACTGGCAGTGAAAGGGTTAAAAAAATCACAATCAACACTGGCAGTGAAAGGGTTAAAAAAATCACAAACAACACTGGCACTGAAAGGGTTAAAAAGATCACAAACAACACTGGCAGTGAAAGGGTTAAAAAAAATCACAAACAACACTGCCAGTGAAAGGGTTAAAAAAATCACAAACAACACTGGCAGTGAAAGGGTTAAAAAAAATCACAAAAGATAACAGCTACTTTATGACAATTATGGAATAGCAATAATATGCTTTTACCAAAGTAAAACCGATAGAGACACTGATGAATAAATTTCAGATTACAAAAGTTTAAGTTTATGCAAATCAATGTTACTTAACCCTTTTACCCCCAGGCTATTTGGAAATTTCCAACCCTTAACCTCCCGGGGATTATTTTTTTTCCCAGCACATTTTGCAGTATATTTTTATTTAAATTGCTCTAACAGCCTTAATATTTGTCATAGAGAGGTCAGGTTGGTCTCATTCTCTTGGAAAATGCCTGAATTTTCTCAAAAATTTATCAAAAATATGAAAAAAAAAGTTTTTATAGCATTTTTTAGCAAGGACGGTACGTCCATGGGGGTAAAGGGATGGCTTTTGTGAAACGTACCAGTACGTCCTTTGGGGGTAAAAGGGTTAAGAACGCTTGGTGGGATCTAGATTTCCAGTCTTGGGACCATGGGATAATCAGTAGAGCAATCTAGACCTTGAAACATTTTAATAAGATGATTTAATTCTGCCTATTATTGTCGGACCAACAGCCACTTGAAGAGAGGTTTCACGCATGATGTGGAACAGTGAACTACACAAATGTCTAAATTATTTATCTGTGAGACATGATGACATTGAAAGTTGAGTAACACTTCACTTTTTTTCGCAATGTTTTGACGTTTTTACCTCATCCTGTTTTTGAATAGATCACATTTATCCCTATTACACCATTTGAAAAAAAAACGTTTATGCTTCCTCTGGAATACGCTCCGTCATGCCATGAGACAATGAGCTTCAAAATACCTAGGTTTGCTATTCGTTATTCATTCTTCGTGAAAAGGCAGCTGCCTCATATAGATTGGCTAAATCTTTGTCTGTGTCATCGGTGCCAGGAAAAAATCCCTCGAGGAAAACGTCTCCTGAAGGAAAAAATCCCTCGAGGGAAACGTCCCCCGAAGGAAAAAATCCCTCGAGGAAAACGTCCCCTGAAGGAAAAAATCCCTCGAGGAAAACGTCCCCTGAAGGAAAAAATCCCTCGAGGGAAACGTCCCCCGAAGGAAAAAATCCCTCGAGGAAAACGTCCCCTGAAGGAAAAAATCCCTCTAGGAAAACGTCCTCCGAAGGAAAAAATCCCTCGAGGAAAACGTCCCCTGAAGGAAAAAATCCCTCGAGGAAAACGTCCCCTGAAGGAAAAAATCCCTCGAGGAAAATGTCCCCTGAAGATAAAAATTCCTCGAGGAAAACGTCCCCTGAAGGAAAAAATCCCTCGAGGAAAACGTCCCCTGGTGGAAAAAATCCCTCGAGGAAAACGTCCCCCGAAGGAAAAAATCCCTCGAGGAAAACGTCCCCTGAAGGAAAAAAATCCCTCAAGGAAAACGTCCCCTGAAGGAAAAAATCCCTCGAGGAAAACGTCCCCTGAAGGAAAAAATCCCTCGAGGAAAACGTCCCCTGAAGGAAAAAATCCCTCGAAGAAAACGTCCCCTCAAGGAAAAATCCCTCGAGGAAAACGTCCCCTCAAGGAAAAAATCCCTCGAGGAAAACGTCCCCTGAAGGAAAAAATCCCTCGAGGAAAACGTCCCCTGAAGGAAAAAATCCCTCGAGGAAAACGTCCCCTGAAGGACAAATCCTTCGAGGAAAACGTCCCCTGAAGGAAAAAATCCCTTGGAGGAAAAAATCCCCCAACACCAAATTTAAATGTATATATACAAGCAAAAGCTTTCAATAGGGAAATTAAAATAAACTAAAATTGAAGAATATTGAGGGCTTAAAAGAGTAGATTGCTCATTTATGTAAACGGTTTCCTTTAAATACTTGAAAAAACATTCATCTGGAGAGTTTTAACCCAGGGGAAATAAAACAAACTACTTCAGAATAGAACTTGTTTAAAATGTGAAATAACTCATCTTACGTTAAATACTTCAGTTAGGAAACTTTAAAACTCTCTCATTAGTTTTCTGTGTTATGGCTTCTTTTCTAGCCTTATCTTATCAGTCTGTTAGCAAAGATACTTCCAAGCGAACTCTTCGCCATATCTTACCACTGTATTTATGTCTGAAAATATATAAAATCATTAACCCAATGGAATTTATTAGCTCTAACAGAGGTGGAAGGAAAATAGTTTATGAAGGCTATGTTTATTCCTTTCTTTCTCACCAGACGCCAGGTAGGCCTCCAGGCCTGTCAGTCGTCCTGCTTCAAGACCTGTCTCCATTCTTGGCGATCCTCATAGCTATGTTTATCTGAAACCAAAAGGAATTGGCCAACAATGTAACATCTTATGAGTGTGAACTACGGCGTTCGAGGTCATCAGTTTCATATTCAATATTTTCCAAGAAAGCATCATTCATATTTTTAACTGACACTGGTTCAATCACTCATCTACGATGATTCATCTCAATAGCGTCCGCTGATAACTCTATTTCAATGAAATTCTCGAGTTGCTTTCGATTCATCCTTTTGCCTTCACTGACATCATCAGCAAAGCCAAAAGGGCTTACATGTCTTCCCCTCATCTAAAGCTTCTGTTAATGATTCAATGAATTCAGTTGTAGAGGCAGTATGGGCATTATTAGTATCTACTTTACCACTTTTGTTGTCTCTTTCTTAACGACATTGATTACATGTGGCACATGACATCTATTGCATGGGCATTATTATTATTATTATTATTATTATTATTATTATTATTATTATTACTTGTTAAGCTACAACCCTTGTTGGAAAAGCAGGATGCTATAAGCCCAGGGGCCCCATCAGAGAAAATAGCTCAATGCGGAAAGGAAACAAGGAAAATAATATCTTAAGAACAATGACATTTAAATAAATATTTCCTATATAAACTATGAAAACTTTAACAAAACTAGAAAAAGAGAAATTAAAAATAAAAGTGTGCCCGAGTGTACCCTCAAGCAAGAGAACTCTAACCCAAGACAGTGGAAGACCATGGTACAGAGGCTATGGCACTATCCAAGACTAGAGAGCAATGGTTTGATTTTGGAGTGTCCTTCTAGAAGAGCTGCTTATCATAGCTAAAGAGTCTCTTCTACCCTTACCAAGAGGAAAGTAGCCACTGAACAATTAGAGTACAGTAGTTAACCACTTGGGTGAAGAATTTTTGGTAATCTCAGTATTATCATGTGTATGAGGACAGAAGAGAATCTTTAAGGAATATGCCAGATTATTCGGTGTATGTGTAGGCACAGTGAAAATGAACCGTAACCAGAGAGAAGGATCCAATGTTGTACTGTCTGGCCAGTCAAAGGACCCCATAACTCTCTAGCGGTAGTATCTTAATGGGTTAAGTGTGACATATAATTTTTCTAGTTTTACTCGGCTGCACAGCCTTGTTAATAAAAACATTTTCTGCGTTATCAGTCGCTACTATGCGAAGTGTCTCATTATTTGTATCTCCTATATAACAGAAGAAACAATCAGATTTTACATAAAGTGTAATTGCGTATACTTGTTCCTTTAATTTTTTTCTTGGGATAATCTCAAAGTACGTTTTTTGTAGCTTATCATAAACTTGCTTAGGGTAATCAACTGGTAACATCTTAAAGTTAAAAGTTGCGGGTTTTAGGTCTTCACTCAGACAATCTACATCATTCTGCTCGGGCGACCATAAGCCAGCAGGGCTATCACTATCCCCTTCTAACCTCGGGGGATTTTTTCTTCGGGGGATTTTTTCTTTGGAGGATTTTTGGGGATTTTTTCCTCGGGGATTTTATCTTCTAGGAATTTTTTCCTCCGGGGTGTTATTGCGGGGGGAATTTTTTCCTCCGGGGTGTTATTGCTGGGGGAATTTTTTCCTCCGGGGTGTTATTGCTGGGGGAATTTTTTCCTCCGGGGTGTTATTGCTGGGGGAATTTTTTCCTCCGGGGTGTTATTGCTGGGGGAATTTTTTCCTCCGGGGTGTTATTGCTGGGGGAATTTTTTCCTCCGGGGTGTTATTGCTGGGGGAATTTTTTCCTCCGGGGTGTTATTGCTGGGGGAATTTTTTCCAAGGAAGATTTTTTCCTCGGGGGATTTTTTCCTCGGGGATTTTATCTTTGGGGGATTTTTTCCTCCGGGGTGTTATTGCTGGAGGGATTTTTTCCATGAGAGATTTTTTCCTCGGGGGATTTTTTCTTCAGGGGATTTTTTCTTTGGAGGATTTTTGGGGATTTTTTCCTCGGGGATTTTATCTTCTGGGAATTTTTTTCCTCCGGGATGTTATTGCAGGGGGAATTTTTTCCTCCGGGGTGTTATTGCTGGGGGAATTTTTTCCTCCGGGGTGTTATTGCTGGGGGAATTTTTTCCTCCGGGGTGTTATTGCTGGGGGAATTTTTTCCTCCGGGGTGTTATTGCTGGGGGAATTTTTTCCTCCGGGGTGTTATTGCTGGGGGAATTTTTTCCTCCGGGGTGTTATTGCTGGGGGAATTTTTTCCTCCGGGGTGTTATTGCTGGGGGAATTTTTTCTCCGGGGTGTTATTGCTGGGGGAATTTTTTCCAAGGAAGATTTTTTCCTCGGGGGATTTTTTCCTCGGGAATTTTATCTTCGGGGGATTTTTTCCTCCGGGGTGTTATTGCTGGAGGGATTTTTTCCATGAGAGATTTTTTCCTCGGGGGATTTTTTCTTCAGGGGATTTTTTCTTTGGAGGATTTTTGGGGATTTTTTCCTCGGGGATTTTATATTCTGGGAATTTTTTCCTCCGGGGTGTTATTGCTGGGGGAATTTTTTCCTCCGGAGTGTTATTGCTTGGGGAATTTTTTCCTCCGGAGTGTTATTGCTGGGGGAATTTTTTCCTCCGGAGTGTTATTGCTGGGGGAATTTTTTCCTCCGGAGTATTATTGCTGGGGGAATTTTTTCCATGAGAGATTTTTTCCTCGGGGGATTTTTTTTTCGGGGGATTTTTTCTTTGGAGGATTTTTGGGGATTTTTTCCTCGGGGATTTTATCTTCTGGGAATTTTTTCCTCCGGGGTGTTATTGCTGGAGGGATTTTTTCCATGGGAGATTTTTTCCTCGGGGGATTTTTTTCTTCGGGGGATTTTTTCTTCCGGGGTGTTATTGCTGGGGGGATTTTTTCCATGAGAGATTTTTTCCATGAGAGATTTTTTCCATGAGAGATTTTTTCCTCGGGGGATTTTTTCTTCGGGGGATTTTTTAACTCCTTATAAATGTAAAATTTTCAATGTCAGTGAGGAAAGGAAATAAGGAAATAAATAAATGATGAGATCCACGATTGAGTTTATCCGTATAACTCTGAACTTACTTATCGTTATTACACTTTTTAAGACATTTTAATTGGAGTAGGACAATCATCATCACCATGTTAGCATAATCACACATTTTAATTCAATTTATTACAGATTTTGATTATGATTTAAGGTAGCCTACTACCGTAACATTTTGGGTAGGCCTAGCCTTGCTAGACACTCGCCAACCTATTGAATTCTGGGGTGCCAATTCTTCTAGAAATTCAGTCATTTATTCATTGATTCCTATCGACATTCTAGAATGAAATTTAGGTTTTCAAAAGAATAAATACTATACTACGTTCCTCAAAGTAGCATTTATTTAGATAACCAAGTAAAATAATAAGACTTCCACACTGGAACTCGGCAAGTAGGCCTATTATGATTGCAGTATTGAGAACTATAAATGAATTTTGATATTTATCAAAGAGGCTACTTGTAAATTATTGTTCCGTCAGTACAAATATTTTTTTTTTTTTTTTTTTTTAGCGTCTCTTGGACAAAGTTTCGTTAATCCTTTTTAAGTAGCCTATAATTCTAGTCAATTTTGTATATAGCTTTATCTGTTCACATGATTTTTTAATCTTGATATAAGGGTGTGGTACTTCAGCTGATTAACCCTTTTACCCCCGGGCTCTTTGGAAATTTCCAACCCTTAACCCCCAGGGGGTTATTTTTTCCCCAGCACATTTTGCAGTATATTTTTTTTAAAATTGCTCTAACAACCTTAATTTTTGTCATAGAGAGATCAGATTGGTCTCATTCTCTTGGAAAATGCCTGAATTTTCTCAAAAAATTATCAAAAATATGAAAAAAAAAAATTTTATAGCATTTTTTTGCGAGGACGTACCGGTACGTCCATGGGGGTAAAGGGATGAGTTTTGTGAAACGTACCAGTACGTCCTTTTGGGGGTAAAAGGGTTAAACCAGGAAGAGATAGTTATCCTTCCTAACGCCTTGAATGGGTTCTGGCTGGCTGTCTGGCTACGCTTATGGGTTTCTGAATCTATCTAATTACTGCATCTCTATTGAACAGTGGTGCCAGGTATGGGGATTTATCCCTAGATTTGGAGATTTTTGAATGACTGATGACGATATTCTGTACATATTTCTATAAAGAAGAAACAGAGATGAGTAAACCTTTATATTATTGCAATTAGTTTACTTAGAATTACATGAAGTATAAGTGAGTCATTTTTATATTAGTAAAACATACATGATCAGAAGAAAATACATTTCTGGAAATGGGGATTTTTGTGTGGTTTTTGGGGATTTTCCATACATGATCAGAAGCAAATACCTTTCTGGAAATGGGGATTTTATTGTGGTTTTGGGGATTTTTCATCATGAGTTTTAGGGATATTTAGACTAACCCATCTGGCAACACTGCAATTGAAGTCTTCAGTCAAGGATGATGGCATCGATATGTTTCGAAAGACGTGCTATTCTCCGAAGTGGAAAGTGAGATGCTGTTGTTATTCGAGGCGCACAAATATAATCCTGTAAGATGAAATAATGCGAAAATTATTAATTTTCTTATTACTAGGTAAATAAAACCCTATTTGGAAAAGCAGAACTTCAAAAGTTCAAAGTTGGAGCAAATGCTTTTTTGTTGACCAGGCGGACATGAGTCT
>NW_027172005.1:57500-60000 GCF_036898095.1 Palaemon carinicauda
TTTCCATTAGCGGATAAGGATATTCATATTTACAATTAAAACAACTAATAAGCTTAATTACTAACGTCTCATGCGTGAGTTTGTTGAAGAGGCGGCTACTGGTTCCAGTCTGGGCTCCATATCCAACGAAACCTGAAATACATTATCTATATATTAATACGATAGCGTGTGTTATTTATTTTGTGTCACGCTTTAAAGAAAACGGAAATAAGTTCATGGTATACTCTTACAAAGAAAATGGAAATAAGTTCATGGTATACTCTTACAAAGAAAACGGAAATAAGTTCATGGTATACTCTTAAAAAGAAAATGGAAATAAGTTCATGGTATACTCTTACAAAGAAAACGGAAATAAGTTCATGGTATACTATTAAAAAGAAAATGGAAATAAGTTCACGGTATACTCTTACAAAGAAAATGGAAATAAGTTCACGGTATACTCTTACAAAGAAAATGGAAATAAGTTCACGGTATACTCTTACAAAGAAAATGGAAATAAGTTCATGGTATACTCTTACAAAGAAAATGGAAATAAGTTCATGGTATACTCTTACAAAGAAAATGGAAATAAGTTCATGGTATACGCTTACAAATTCACATTAGACTTTGATTATTTAACCAAAGGACATCTTATATAGTTTTCTCAATTTTGTCTTTAGCACCTGACTTTTTTTTTTAAATATTGGACTAAAAATTGAGTTCTATCAATTTCCATAACCTAGATTATAAAATTAATCTCGGGACATTTTATTCAAACATGTATAGGTTAGGAACAAGATAATTAGTATTGAAAATATAATTTTGTGTAATTTACATGGCTTCCACTAGTGAACAATTAAAATAAGATATTTTGAAAACAGTAGCAATATTAAGGTAGATTTTTTTTCTATATAACCCGTAAAACCTTCAAAAAGACAAGGGGAAGAGAAATAAGATAGAATAGCATGCCCGGGTGTACCCTCAAGCAAGAGAACTCTAACCCAAATAGTGGAAGACCACGGTACAGAGGCTATGGCACTACCCTAGACTAGAGAACAATGGTTTGATTTTGGAGTGTCCTTTTCCTAAAACATCTTACCATAGCTATGGAGTCTGTAATATATTGTAATATTTCGAATTCAAGAACTCTCTCTCTCTCTCTCTCTCTCTCTCTCTCTCTTTCTGAAGTATATGGAATCTCTCTCTCTCTCTCTCTCTCTTTCTCTCTCTCTCTCATGTGTATAAGAATCCAGTAATACTTCGTGGTTTAGTACCAAGTTGTTTCCATCGGTATTATACAATTTAGTATTTTTATATCCTTATGGTCTACTTAGTTCTGCTAAATATGTCTATAGTCTAATTATTCAATAGTCTAATTTTAGTTGCACATATTAACCAGTAGACAGTGGGATATATGAGCTTAAGGTTTCATCTCCCATACCGCCGATGGTGAGTTGCCAATTCGGTATTTCGTGTATATTTTTGTGATTTTCTCTTATTGAAAATTAGCAATAATGTTTTACAATGAATAAAAGAGAAATAGATAAATCATTAACATTTTACACATGAATACACATTTCTTCAGAAAAAAATTATATTATTGCATTGATAAATAATAAACTGGTTATTTTCAAAGTTGCATGACCAGAATATCACCATTTTATGAAAGTCGAATCAGTATCAGTTTGGATTTACCAATATTCGAGATATATATATATATATATATATATATATATATATATATATATATATATATATATATATATATATATATATATATATATATATACATACATATATAGATATATTATTATTATTATTATTATTATTATTATTATTATCATTATTATTATTATTATTATTACTTGGTAAACTGCAACCCTAGTTGGAAAAGCAGGATGCTATAAGCCCAGGGGCCTTAACAGGGAAAATAGCTCAGTGAAGAAAGGAAAAAAAGAAAAAAAAATATTTTAATAGCAACAACATTAAAATAAATATTTCCTATATAAACTATAAAAACTTTAACAAAACAAGAGAGAGAGAGAGAGAGAGAGAGAGAGAGAGAGAGAGAGAGAGAGAGAGAGATTTCAAGTTTCCTTTTTCGTTCCTTGTCATCTCTGCTTTCTCTTCTTCTATTTTTTGTTTTCATTTCATTGGCCACTTTCATTTTAATTTTTTTCTGTGGGCTTTGCTTTTTTGTACTCTTGTATGCCTTTTATTTTAGATTCTCTCTCTCTCTCTCTCTCTCTCTCTCTCTCTCTCTCTCTCTCTCTCTCTCTCTCTCTCTCTCTCTCTCTCTCTCCTTAGATCTTACATTGATTTTAGGACGACGAAGCTTAAACTCGGAAATTACTCAACATCCATTGGTTTATATATATATATATATATATATATATATATATATATATATATATGTATGTATTTACAGTATATATATATATATATATATATATATATATATATATATATATATATATATATATATATATACAGTATATATATATATATATATATATATATA
>NW_027172005.1:65000-90000 GCF_036898095.1 Palaemon carinicauda
TGGAAGAGGTCTACACTTTGGGAGCCAGTCTGACACCACACTCATGGAACTAGCACATTCAATGTGGCAGATTCACGTTCGCTTTTCTAAAATAACGCCTATAAGACTATATTATTATTATTATTACTTGCTAAGCTACAACCTTAGTTGGAAAAGCAGGATGCTTTAAGCCCAGGGGTCCTAATAGGGAAAATAGCCCAGTGAGGAAAGGAAAGAAGGAAAAATAAAATATCTCGAGAACAGTTACAACAATTAAATATTCCCTATATAAACTAAAAAAAAACTTTAACAAAACAAGAGAAAGAGAAATTAGATAGAATAGTGTGCCCGAGTGTACCCTCAAGCAAAGGAACTCTAACCCAAGACAGTGGAAGACCATGGTACAGAGGCTATGGCACTATCCAAGACTAGAGAACAATGGTTTGATTTTGGAGCATTCTTCTCCTAGAAGAGCTGCTTATCATAGCTAAAGAGTCTCTTCTACCCTTACCAAGGGGAAAGAAGCCATTGAACAATTAGAGTACAGTAGTTAACCTCTTGGGTGAAGAAGAATTGTTTTGTAATCTTAGTGTTGTCAGGTGTATGAGGACAGAGGAGAATCTGTGAAGAATATGCCAGACTATTCGGTGTATGTGTAGGCAAAAGTGAAGACATCCGCAGTACGTTATGATAAAAGAGTTGTCTTACAACATTACAGCTCTATAAATAACATTTTATTTTTCACCTGAGATTATAATTTGCGCAGTTTCCTTTTTCTTTGTTCGTTCTGAACCCTCTCCATTTACCAAACTGTTTTAGGGTTGTGGTGGCCTGGTGGTAGCGTCCTTGCATCGTGATTGCCGGGCTGGGGTTCGAGTCTCGCTCAGACTCGTTAGTTCCTTTGGTCGCTGCAACCTCACCGGTCTTGTGAGCTATGGATGTGGGGTGTTTTGGGGGAGCCTATAGGTCTACCTGCTGAGTCATCAGCAGCCATTGCCTAACCCTCCTTGGTCCTAGCTTGGATGGAGAGGGGGGCTGGGGAGCTGATCATATGTATATATGGTCAGTCTCTAGGGCATTGTCCTTCTTGATAGGGCAATGTCACCGTCCCTTGCCTCTGCCATTCATGAGCGGCCTTTAACCCTTTAAGACCGTTAATTCTTACAAGTCTATTTCATACACAATTAACCCTTTTACCCCAAAAATTACGTACTGGTACGTTTCACAAAAGCCATCCCTTTACCCCCACGGTACGTCCATGCAAAAAAATGCTATAAAAATTATTTTTTTTCATATTTTTGATACTTTTTTTGAAAAAATTCCGGCATTTTCCAAGAGAATGAGACCAACCTGACCTCTCTATGACAAAAATTAAGGCTGTTAGAGCAATTTAGAAAAAATATACTGCAAAATGTGCTGGGAAAAAAATAACCCCCTGGGGGTTAAGGGTTGGAAATTTCCAAATTGCCTGGGGGTTAACATGGCTGAAAGCCTAATAGTACAGTATTATCATAGGTAACGTCATTATTCCTAGTATTATTCTTATCAACATAAGAATAATATCCATTATAGATAATAATCATTACATATTGCTTTAAATCGCAAATGGAGAGCAAAGGGTGAACTGCAAAAGATATTATTATTATCATTATTATTATTATTATTATTACTATCCAAGCTAAAACCCTAGTTGGAAAAGCAAGATGCTATAAGCCCAGGGGCCCCAACAGGGAAAAATAGCCCAGTGAGGAAAGGAAATAAGGAAACAAATAAAAGAAGAGAACAAATTAACAATAAATCATTCTAAAAAAAAGTAACAACGTCAAAACAGCCATGTCATATATAAACTATTAACAACATCAAAAACAAATATGTCATATATAAACTATAAAAAGACTCATGTCCGCCTGGTCAACAAAAAAGCATTTGCTCCAACTTTGAACTTTTGAAGTTCTACTGATTCAACTACCCGATTAGGAAGATCATTCCACAACTTGGTAACAGCTGGAATAAAACTTCTAGAGATAATGGGATAACTAATAAAAAATGATCAACATGGAACATCATGATCAAACTAGAACATCATGATCAAATTAGAACATCATGATCAACATAGAACATCATGATCAAATTAGAACATCATGATCAACATAGAACATCATGATCAAACTAGAACATCATGATCAAATTAGAACATTATGATCAACATAGAACATCATGATCAAATTAGAACATCATGATCAAACTAGAACATTATGATCAACATAGAACATCATGATCAAATTAGAACATTATGATCAATATGGAACATCATGATCAAATTAGAACATCATGATCAATATGGAACATCATGATCAAACTAGAACATTATGATCAACATAGAACATCATGATCAAATTAGAACATTATGATCAATATGGAACATCATGATCAAACTAGAACATCATGATCAATATGGAACATCATGATCAAACTAGAACATTATGATCAACATAGAACATCATGATCAAATTAGAACATCATGATCAAACTAGAACATTATGATCAAATTAGAACATCTTGATCAACATAGAACATCATGATCAAATTAGAACATCATGATCAACATAGAACATCATGATCAAATTAGAACATCATGATCAACATAGAACATCATGATCAAATTAGAACATCATGATCAAACTAGAACATTATGATCAAATTAGAACATCATGATCAACATAGAACATCATGATCAACATAGAACATCATGATCAAATTAGAACATCATGATCAAACTAGAACATTATGATCAAATTAGAACATCATGATCAACATAGAACATCATGATCAAATTAGAACATCATGATCAACATAGAACATCATGATCAAATTAGAACATCATGATCAACATAGAACATCATGATCAAACTAGAACATCATGATCAAATTAGAACATCATGATCAACATAGAACATCATGATCAAATTAGAACATCATGATCAACATAGAACATCATGATCAACATAGAACATCATGATCAAATTAGAACATCGTGAGCAATATAATCATGATCAAGCTGAGTGTTGTAGTTTGTGGGTGGGAAATCCTTCAAAGGAAAGGATTTCTAGGAGTAAGTGAGTGGCTCAAAGGACTAGAATTACGCACAATGGACGCTCCTTTTCCTATTTACGCAGCGAAGGACGTTCTCAGAAGTATGTAGAAGGAAAGACTGGGAAAAAAACACAGCCACCAGAAAAATTGTAAAATGATGGCCTGATTAAAGAAATAGATGAATGATTCTTATATCTTATTTAAAATATTGACAAAGATATAATTATTTGAGATATTTTACAAAAAATAAAATTTTCCAAATCTCTCTATTCTGTGTTGTGGAATGATCTTCCTAATCAGGTAGTTGAATCAGTAGAACTTCAAAAGTTCAAATTTACAGCAAATGTTTTTATGTTGAACAGGTTGACATAGGTCTTTTTATAGTTTATATACGACATATCTGTTTTGACGTTGTTACGGTTTTTAGAATGATTTATTGTTAATTTGTTCCCATCATTTATTTATTTCCTTATTTCATTTCCTCACTGGGCTATTTTTCCCTATTGGAGCCCTTGGACTTATAGCATCTTGCTTTTCCTACCAGGGTTGTAGCTTGGCTAGTAATAATAATAATAATAATTTATGATAATAATAATAATAATAATAATAATAATAATAATGATGATGATAGTGACGGGTCGCGATGACATCAATCCTATATGAGCTGGATCCTTCAGAAGTATCCTTCTTAACGTCAAAGGACAGGATGCCACTTCGTCTGGGATTCCAGGGAGACAAACAATACTTTTGACTTGAGTAAATAAAAGAACGTTTTATCCTATCGTGAAGTCATCTTAACCAAACATTAGCCGACGTCCTTATGTAGGCTGTATTGTTTAAAAAACCGCAATTTTGATAGGAAATTCTCCGTAAAAATATACGTTCTCAGCCGTATTCCAGTGAAATAAAGGCGATCGTAATTTTTACCCTACTCTGTTATCATTTTCTACGGGTTGGTGACCGTAATATCACTCCTTTACGTCAATAAAGGCCTGTAATTGTTCAGTGGCCACTTTCCTCTTGGTAAGCGTAAAAGAGACTCTTTAGCTATGGTAAACAGCTCTTCTAGGAGAAGGACACTCCAAAATCAAACCATTGTTCTCTAGTCTTGGGTAGTGCCATAGCCTCTGTACCATGGTCTTCCACTGTCTTGGGTTAGAGTTCTCTTGCTTGAGCGTACACTCGGGCACACTGTTCTATCTAGTTTCTCTTCTAGTTTTGTTAAAGTTTTTATAGTTTAGCCTATATAGGAAATATTTATCTTAATGTCGTTACTATTCTTAAAATATTTTATTTTTCTTTATTTCCTTTCCTCACCGGGCTATTTTCCCTGTTGAGGCCCCTGGGCTTATATCATCCTGATTTTCCAACTAGGGTTGTAGCTTAGCATTTAATAATAATAATAATAATAATAATAATAATAATAGCAGTATCAGCTGAACTCGGCTGAGTCCCTGGTTAGGCTGGAGGAACGTAGAGAGTAGAGGTCCCCTTTTTTGTTTTGTTTCTTGTTGATGTCGGCTACCCCCCAAAATTGGGGGGAGTGCCTTGGTATATGGATGGAATAATAATAATAATAACAATAATAATAATAATGATAATAATAATAATAATAATAATAATAATAATAATAATAATAATATATCCGTTCTTAACAGTGTATATCTGTATATCTGCTTGCCCGACAGAAAGGGTAAACTTTTTTGTTTGCAGCAAATCATAGTTATTAAAAATTACCATGAAGGACTTTTGTCTGTCTACAAAAATTTGCATTAAAAATGGTTAAACTCTGGCAAAATTTATTCCAGGATTTTTACCGTTTTAAAAACGGATATATTGACGTTAAATAGTGATATTACAGCCACTAACCTGTAAAAGATAATAACAAAGTAAGGTAAAATTACGGTCTCCTGTATTTTACTGAAATAAGGTTGAGAACAGTATATTCTTACAAAGAATTTCAGATAAAAATTACGGTATTTTCTAACAGTGTAGAGAGTAAATACCAAGATAAAGAGATGAAATATAAATGGTCTGTCAAATCAAAGGAGTTGGTGGATCGCCTTTTGAAGGAGAGAAGATTTATGTATATAAGTCTGTAGGGGCAAGTCTTATCCCGTGAATTCCTTATTTGTCAAACATGGGAGATACCAAGTTTTCTTAGTTTGGATGTCTAAAAAATAGAATTAACCCTTTTACCCCCAAAGGACATACTGGTACGTTTCACAAAACTCATCCCTTTACCCCCATGGACGTACTGGTACGTTCTTGCAAAAAACTGCTGGTTACATTTTTTTTTTACATATTTTTGATAACTTTTTGAGAAACTTCAGGCATTTTCCAAAAGAATGAGACCAACCTGACCTCTCTATGATGAAAATTAAGGCTGTTAGAGCAATTTAAAAAGAAAAAAAACCCTGTGGGTTAAGGGTTGGAAAGTTCCAAATAGCCCGGGGGTAAAAGGGTTAAAATCATGATAGGCTCAAAAATATTTTTCACTCTCAAAGGCAAAATTGCCATCAGAATGGCTACGGGAATATTGACGAGAAAATTAATGGTTTTTGACATAGGAAAAATCTATTTTTGGGATCGAGCCATGTTGTCCTGATGGAAGTTCCTCATTGGCAGCTTCTACATATTTCTGTGAGTGTTATACCAGAGAAATTTTACCTTAGACGTATCAACAGAGTTCTGACTTCTCGTGCGAATATCCCTAGGGATATTCATGGTCACAAACTTTATAAGGCCTTGTAAATAAATCTATTATTATTATTATTATTATTATTATTATTATTATAATTATTTGCTAAGCTTCAACCCTAGTTGGAACAGCAGGATGCTATAAGCCCAGGGGCCTCAACAAGGAAAATAGCCCAGTGAGGAAAGGAAACAAGGAAGAAAAAAATATTTCAAGAACAGTAACAACATTTAAAAATATTTCCTATATAAACTATAAAAACTTTAAAACAAGGGACGTGTTAATAGAGTTAACCATGTCTCGAAGGATAGGGTAGAGGGAAGGATACTTGGGGCAAGAGAGCCGTTACAACTCCCGTTCTCAATGTGCTACAACTAACACGTTTCCCGTTGAACAATTCCCTTTTGCAGCGCCATCTTTGTCGTACTCTTGGAGAGTTTTTGCTTTTCTAAGTTTTTTGAGTGTTTTTTTTTTTTTTTTGGTCATGGATGAGATTCCTTGTAATAACGTTATGTCCCGATAGTAAAATGGGGTAGTTTGTAGCGCTACGGCCAACCGTCCTAATTTGCTTATTATCGCTCCGACTGTTATCTTGTATAGAATAAAAACGTTTGGAAATGGTCTACGGATCTTAAATATGTTGTGTAAGGGGGTTCGGGGGGAGGCGCCGCCCCCCTGGGTAAGGACACGGCTTTTAGCATAGGTTAGGTGGGTTTTTCAAGTTAGCTTCTCCCGTCGTACTCGTAGGTAAGGAAACTTTTGTGTAAGGGGGGGGGGGGCGGTCCGGGGTGGCGGAGCCCCCCTGGGTAAGGATAGGTAAGCATAGGTTAGGTGGGTTTTTTAAGTTAGCTTCTCCCGCCAAAATTGTTTTTAGAACGACGGCCACAGTTCAGAATATTCCCGTTTTCTACGGGATCTGGCCGTCACCCTACAAAGGCTCCGTAAAATGATAGCATAAAAGTCATTAGAATTTGCTTTTGAAATCTAAATCTAATATAACGGCCAAAAGGACAGGTAATATCGTAATAAGAAGTTTGATAAATTTGCAGATGAGACATTGAGAAATATTTCCTGGAGTTCAATAGCAATAGTTTATATATGACATGTCTGTTTTGACGTTGTTACTTATTTTAGAATGATTTATTATTAATTTGTTCTCTTCATTTATTTATTTCCTTATTTCCTTTCCTCACTGGGCTATTTTTCCCTGTTGGAGCCCCTGGGCTTATAGCATCTTGCTTTTCCAACTAGGGTTGTAGCTTGGATAGTAGTAATAATAATAATAATAATAATAATAATAAGGCACCCAAAATGGATACTGTCGTAAAATAAAAATCTAGAAAATTGAGCTGTTTCTAGAGCGTAAAATGCTAGATGCAACCCTTTTACCCCCAAAGGACGTACTGGTACGTTTCACAAAAGCCATCCTTTACCCCCATGGACGTACCGGTAGTCCTTGCAAAAAAATGCTATGAAAATTTTTTTTCATATTTTTGATAATTTTTTGAGAAAATTCAGGCATTTTCCAAGAGATTGAGACCAACCTGACCTCTCTATGACAAAAATTAAGGCTTTTAGAGCAATTTAAAAAACATATACTGCAAAATGTGCTGGGGAAAAAAATAACCCCTTGGGGGTTAAGGGTTGGCAATTTCCAAATAGCCTGGGGGTAAAAGGGTCCAAAATCAAATTGGTTGCCATAATGATAGTATGAGATCAGATTTATGAAGAAGCCAAGGCTAAAGTAATAGAATGAGCATTTCAACCATACCCAAGGTCTCCCCAGGTGACTACTGGATTGATAATCTGAAAGTTGAGCTCATGGCTATCACTATGACCTAAAGGCTTTTATCATATTAAACCATATGGTTTCTTTTTGTGAACTGTAGCTCTGGGCAGCAAGTTGTCCAGTCTGATGGTTTATGAAAAGGAGCCATGTCTGGTAAAGCATCATTTGCATTTCATAAAAACCTTTTATGCAAAGGGTTCGAAGCAAGGGGTACAATATCCTCATTTTATTCCTTGACCTGCCATATTGTCACAACAGCGCCTTGTAATGTTCTTTTAAAATCCACCGTGTCCTCACAAAATCTAAAGTGTCTTCTGCGCAATGTGTGAATCTACCTAGAACTATATCTGGGGACATTTATATTCCAGAGTTTTCTCTTATCTTTTTAAAAACACTTGATGGGATCTGGATTTCCAGTCTTGGAACCATTGGATAATCAGTATCTTTTTAAGAACGCTTGATGGGATCTAGATTTCCAGTCTTGGAACCATTGGATAATCAGTATCTTTTTAAGAACGCTTGATGGGATCTAGATTTCCAGTCTTGGAACCATTGGATAATCAGTATCTTTTTAAGAACGCTTGATGGGATCTGGATTTCCAGTCTTGGAACCATTGGATAATCAGTATCTTTTTAAGAACGCTTGGTGGGATCTGGATTTCCAGTCTTGGAACCATTGGATAATCAGTATCTTTTTAAGAACGCTTGATGGGATCTGGATTTCCAATCTTGGAACCATTGGATAATCAGTATCTTTTTAAGAACGCTTGATGGGATCTGGATTTCCAGTCTTGGAACCATTGGATAATCAGTATCTTTTTAAGAACGCTTGGTGGGATCTGGATTTCCAGTCTTGGAACCATTGGATAATCAGTATCTTTTTAAGAACGCTTGGTGGGATCTGGATTTCCAGTCTTGGAACCATTGGATAATCAGTATCTTTTTAAGAACGCTTGGTGGGATCTGGATTTCCAGTCTTGGAACCATTGGATAATCAGTATCTTTTTAAGAACGCTTGGTGGGATCTGGATTTCCAGTCTTGGAACCATTGGATAATCAGTATCTTTTTAAGAACGCTTGGTGGGATCTGGATTTCCAGTCTTGGAACCATTGGATAATCAGTATCTTTTTAAGAACGCTTGGTGGGATCTGGATTTCCAGTCTTGGAACCATTGGATAATCAGTATCTTTTTAAGAACGCTTGGTGGGATCTGGATTTCCAGTCTTGGAACCATTGGATAATCAGTATCTTTTTAAGAACGCTTGGTGGGATCTGGATTTCCAGTCTTGGAACCATTGGATAATCAGTATCTTTTTAAGAACGCTTGGTGGGATCTGGATTTCCAGTCTTGGAACCATTGGATAAACAGTATCTTTTTAAGAACGCTTGATGGGATCTGGATTTCCAGTCTTGGAACCATTGGATAAACAGTATCTTTTTAAGAACGCTTGATGGGATCTGGATTTCCAGTCTTGGAACCATTGGATAAACAGTATCTTTTTAAGAACGCTTGATGGGATCTGGATTTCCAGTCTTGGAACAATTGGATAATCAGGAACTTTTTAAGAACGCTTGGTGGGATCTGGATTTCCAGTCTTGGAACCATTGGATAAACAGTATCTTTTTAAGAACGCTTGATGGGATCTGGATTTCCAGTCTTGGAACCATTGGATAAACAGTATCTTTTTAAGAACGCTTGATGGGATCTGGATTTCCAGTCTTGGAACCATTGGATAATCAGGAACATTTTAAGAATGCTTGGTGGGATCTGGATTTCCAGTCTTGGAACCATTGGATAATCAGGAACTTTTTAAGAACGCTTGGTGGGATCTGGATCTCCAGTCTTGGAACCATTGGATAATCAGGAACTTTTTAAGAACGCTTGGTGGGATCTGGATCTCCAGTCTTGGAACCATTGGATAATCAGTATCTTTTTAAGAACGCTTGGTGGGATCTGGATCTCCAGTCTTGGAACCATTGGATAATCAGGAACTTTTTAAGAACGCTTGGTGGGATCTGGATTTCCAGTCTTGGAACCATTGGATAATCAGTATCTTTTTAAGAACGCTTGGTGGGATCTGGATCTCCAGTCTTGGAACCATTGGATAATCAGGAACTTTTTAAGAACGCTTGGTGGGATCTGGATCTCCAGTCTTGGAACCATTGGATAATCAGTATCTTTTTAAGAACGCTTGGTGGGATCTGGATCTCCAGTCTTGGAACCATTGGATAATCAGGAACTTTTTAAGAACGCTTGGTGGGATCTGGATCTCCAATCTTGGAACCATTGGATAATCAGTATCTTTTTAAGAACGCTTGGTGGGATCTGGATCTCCAGTCTTGGAACCATTGGATAATCAGGAACTTTTTAAGAACGCTTGGTGGGATCTGGATCTCCAGTCTTGGAACCATTGGATAATCAGGAACTTTTTAAGAACGCTTGGTGGGATCTGGATCTCCAGTCTTGGAACCATTGGATAATCAGTATCTTTTTAAGAACGCTTGGTGGGATCTGGATTTCCAGTCTTGGAACCATTGGATAATCAGGAACTTTTTAAGAACGCTTGGTGGGATCTGGATCTCCAGTCTTGGAACCATTGGATAATCAGTATCTTTTTAAGAACGCTTGGTGGGATCTGGATCTCCAGTCTTGGAACCATTGGATAATCAGGAACTTTTTAAGAACGCTTGGTGGGATCTGGATCTCCAGTCTTGGAACCATTGGATAATCAGGAACTTTTTAAGAACGCTTGGTGGGATCTGGATCTCCAGTCTTGGAACCATTGGATAATCAGGAACTTTTTAAGAACGCTTGGTGGGATCTGGATCTCCAGTCTTGGAACCATTGGATAATCAGGAACTTTTTAAGAACGCTTGGTGGGATCTGGATTTCCAGTCTTGGAACCATTGGATAATCAGTATCTTTTTAAGAACGCTTGGTGGGATCTGGATCTCCAGTCTTGGAACCATTGGATAATCAGGAACTTTTTAAGAACGCTTGGTGGGATCTGGATCTCCAGTCTTGGAACCATTGGATAATCAGGAACTTTTTAAGAACGCTTGGTGGGATCTGGATCTCCAGTCTTGGAACCATTGGATTATCAGGAACTTTTTAAGAACGCTTGGTGGGATCTGGATTTCCAGTCTTGGAACCATTGGATAATCAGTATCTTTTTAAGAACGCTTGGTGGGATCTGGATCTCCAGTCTTGGAACCATTGGATAATCAGGAACTTTTTAAGAACGCTTGGTGGGATCTGGATCTCCAGTCTTGGAACCATTGGATAATCAGTATCTTTTTAAGAACGCTTGGTGGGATCTGGATCTCCAGTCTTGGAACCATTGGATAATCAGGAACTTTTTAAGAACGCTTGGTGGGATCTGGATTTCCAGTCTTGGAACCATTGGATAATCAGTAGAGCAATCCAGACCTTGAAACATTTTTAATAAGATATTTAATTCTGTCTATTATTGTCAGACCAACAGCCACTTGAAGAGAGGTTTCACGCATGATGTGGAACAGTGAACTACACAAATGTCTAAATTATTTATCTGTGTGACTTGATGACATTAAAAGTTGAGTAACTCTTCACTTTTTTTCGCAATGATTTGACATTTTTACCTCATCCTGTTTTTGAATAGATCACATTTATCCCTATTACACCATTTGAAAAAAAACGTTTATGCTTCCTCTGGAATACACTCCGTCATGCCATGAGACAATGAGCTTCAAAATACCTAGGTTTGCTATTCGTTATTCATTCTTCGTGAAAAGGCAGCTGCCTCATTTAGATTGGCTAAATCTTTGTCTGTGTCATCAGTGCCAGGAAAAAATCCCTCAAGGAAAACGTCCCCTGAAGGAAAAAATTCCTCGAGGAAAACGTCCCGCGAAGGAAAAAATCCCTCGAGGAAAACGTCCCGCGAAGGAAAAAATCCCTCGAGGAAAACGTCCCCCGAAGGAAAAAATCCCTCGAGGAAAACGTCCCCCGAAGGAAAAAATCCCTCGAGGAAAACGTCCCCCGAAGGAAAAAATCCCTCGAGGAAAACGTCCCCCGTAGGAAAAAATCCCTCGAGGAAAACGTCCCTCGAAGGACAAAATCCCTCGAGGAAAACGTCCCCCGAAGGAAAAAATCCCTCGAGGAAAACGTCCCCTGAAGGAAAAAATCCCTCGAGGAAAACGTCCCCTGAAGGAAAATATCCCCAGAGGAAAACGTCCCCTGAAGGAAAAAATCCCTCGAGGAAAACGTCCCCTGGAGGAAAAAATCCCTCGAGGAAAACGTCCCCTGGAGGAAAAAATCCCTCGAGGAAAACGTCCCCTGGAGGAGAAAATCCCTCGAGGAAAACGTCCCCTGAATGAGAAAATCCCTCGAGGAAAACGTCCCCTGGAGGAAAAAATCCCTCGAGGAAAACGTCCCCTGAAGGAGAAAATCCCTCGAGGAAAACGTCCCCTGGAGGAAAAAATCCCTCGAGGAAAACGTCCCCTGAAGGAGAAAATCCCTCGAGGAAAACGTCCCCTGAAGGAAAAAATCCCTCGAGGAAAACGTCCCCTGAAGGAGAAAATCCCTCGAGGAAAACGTCCCCTGAAGGAAAAAATCCCTCGATGAAAACGTCCCCTGGATGAGAAAATCCCTCGAGGAAAACGTCCCCTGAAGGAAAAAATCCCTCGAGGAAAACATCCCCTGAAGGAAAAAATCCCTCGAGGAAAATGTCCCCTGGAGGAAAAAATCCCTCGAGGAAAACGTCCCCTGGAGGAAAAAATCCCTCGTGGAAAACGTCCCCTGGAGGAAAAAATCCCTCGTGGAAAACGTCCCCTGAAGGAAAAAATCCCTCGTGGAAAACGTCCCCTGAAGGAAAAAATCGCTCGAGGAAAACGTCCCCTGAAGGAAAAAATCCCTCGAGGAAAACGTCCCCTGAAGGAAAAAATCCCTCGAGGAAAACGTCCCCTGGAGGAAAAAAACCCCTTTTTATTTTTGGGGAATTTTCTTATATATATTTGTGGACGAGCTATTGAAAATATAGTCAGTACTATACCTTTGGATTTCCTAGTTCAAAATCACTCCTATTGTTCTTTTAATTTCCTTATTTCCGCATAGTCTTGGGGCAAGTATTAAGAAATGGGCTCCGGGGGTTTTTTAGTATTCAAATATGGGAGAGGTCTCTTTTTCGTTTTTTGTGCTGATTATGAATATGATGGGTGATAAGCTCAACGGCTGTTAGGAAGGCCAAAATCAAGATGGCCGCATAATTATTATTATTATTACTTGCTAGGCTACAACCCTAGTTGGAAGAGCAGAATGCTATAAGCTCAGAGGCTCCAACAGGGAAAATAGCCCAGTGAGGAAAGGAATCAAGGGAAAATATATCTTACGAACCGTAACAACATTGAAATAAATATTTTTTAAATAAACTATAAAAACTTTAACAAAACAAGAGGAAGAGAAATAAGATAGAATAGTGTGCCCGAGTGTACCCTCAAGCAAGAGAACTCTAATCCAAGACAGTGGAAGACCATGGTACAGAGGCTATGACACTACCCAAGACTAGAGAACAATGATTTGATTTTGGAGTATCCTTCTCCTAGAAGAGCTGCTGACCATAGCTAAAGAGTTTCTTCTACTGATGGTGCAGAGGTCATAATACAGAGGTCTAGAAGTGTTGTATTGGAATGTGATTAACGAATTAAGATTATGATGAGCTCAAATATAGATTGGTTTGGAAGCCATTATGGCAACCATATTGGCAGCTGAAATCTTGATCATGATATAGGAATTTTTTTTTTTCTACATTGCTTTTAGAGGTATTATTACTAAACGTTCACCAATAAAAGGGTATGCAATAATGGTCAAGGATGATCTATGTATCTGAGAGGTTGAGGTCAGTGACGTCAACGGGAAAGGTCACTGGATTCAAAGGTCAAAGTTCAAATTTCAAAATTTCTTCGTCCAGTTATTGTATGGTAATTATGCAAATTTTAAACATTTTAAAAGAATATTATTGAGTCTATCACCATTTTGATTCATTTTCTAGAGACTGAAACTAGGAAAACGAGACATATACCATGCTTACATATACTGAAGGAAACAGCAGAATGAAACTTGCCGCCACACAATTTTTAAAAACTTGAAAAGAATCTGTTAAAAAAATGCTTTCATGACAAAATTTGAAAAGATGTATTTTTTCAGTTACTGAGTTGATGAAAATTGCTTATAGATTGCCTCCGATCCGAAGAGAAAACATCTTTAGATAGCTTTCTATGTGTCTTCAGTCACAGTCTTCAGGGGCATTTGTTGTGAATCCAACTGACGGTAGTTTCAATAAACTTGTACAACATATTTTAAATCACCTTACTTCACTTCACTTCCACTCCCAGGTAGGCTTTCAGCCTGTCAGTGGAATCAGTTGTCTTCTCCATTCAATTCTGTTTTCAAAAATTCCCTCTCTTCTCAGCTGTTCAATTGTTGGCATGTTGTTCTTTGTCAGAATCTCTTCAATTCCATCCCTCCAGCGTTTACCTGGTCTACCTCTTGATCTCCTCCCACCAGGCGTCCAGTCCCACCTCCTCCTTGCAATTCTATTTCCATATTTTAAATAGTTGTGTTTGATAAGAAGTTACTTTGTAACTGAAGAAGCTTCAGCAAACAGTTTAAAAGGTAAAAATGGTAAATGGCATAGAAGATAGCTAGGTTGGTAGCGTCGCGGGCTTCTGTTTCAGAGGGCCCGAGTTCGCGTCCCTACCAGGACGTGGATACTGTGTGACCTTCTACGGGGGGGGGGGGGGGGGGAGTACCCCAGGGTGGTGCCTAGGGGGAGGTTAGAGAAGTGATAGTCCCTGCTGGCTTATGGTCGCCCGAGCAGAATGATGTAGATGGTCTGAGTGGAGACCTAAAACCCGCAAATTTTAACTTTAAGATGTTACCAGTTGATTACCATAAGCAAGTTTATGATAAGCTACAAAAAACGTACTTGGAGATTATCCCAAGAAAAAAAATACAGGAGCAAGTATACGCAATTACACTTTATGTAAAATCTGATTGTTTCTTCTGTTATATAAGAGAAACAAATAATGAGACACTTCGCATAGTAGCGACTGATAACGCAGGAGAAAAATAATTTGAACAAGGCTGTGCAGCCGAGTAAAACTGGAAAATTATGTGTCAGACTTAATGCTGTGGTTAACCCAATGGATACTACTGCTAGAGAGTTATGGGGTCCTTTGACTGACCAGACAGTACAACATTGAATTCTTCTCTCTGGTTACGGTTCATTTTCACTTTGCCTACACATAAACCGAATAATCTGGCATGTTCTTTATAGATTCTCTTCTGTCCTCATACACATGATAATACTGAGATTACCAAAAATTCTTCACTCAAGTGGTTAACTACTGTACTCTAATTGTTCACTGGCTACTTTCCTCTTGGTAAGGGTAAAAGACTCTTTAGCTATGGTAAGCAGCTCTTCTAGGAGAAGGACACTCCAAAATCAAACCATTGTTCTCTAGTCTTGGGTAGTGCCATAGCCTCTGTACCATGGTCTTCCACTGTCTTGGGTTAGAGTTCTCTTGCTTGAGGGTACACTCGGGCCCACTATTCTATCTGGTTTCTCTTTTTCTAGTTTTGTTAAAGTTTTCATAGTTTATATAGGAAATATTTATTTAAATGTCATTGTTCTTAAGATATATTATTTTTCCTGGTTTCCTTTCTTAATTGAGCTATTTTCCCTGTTGGGGCCCCTGGGCTTCTAGCATCCTGCTTTTCCAACTAGGGTTGTAGCTTAGCAAGTAATAATAATAATAATAATAATAATAATAATAATAATAATAATAATAATAATGCCCATGCAATAGATGTCGTTAAGAAAGAGACAGCTAAAGATGATAGTGGTAAAGTAGATACTAATATTGCACATACTGCATCTACAACTGAATTCATTGAATCATTAACAGAAGCTTTAGATGAGGGGAAGGCTTTTGATATGCGAACTTTGGAAGCCACATCTAAGCCCCTTTGGCTTTGCTGATGATGTCAGTGAAGGCAAAAGGATGAATCGAAAGCAACTCGAGAATTTCATAGAGTTATCAGCGGACGGCATTGAGATGAATCATCGTAAATGAGTGATTGAACCACTGTGTCAGTTAAAAGTATGAAGGATGCTTTCTTGGAAAATATTGAATATGAAACTGATGACACGGTTCTAGGAAAATATCCCCCCGAGGAAAAATCCCCCAGGGAAAATATCCCCCCAGCAATAATTCCCCGCAGGAAAAAATCCCCCCGTAAAGTAAAAGATAAAAACATGTATCATTAAAGTAATATATTATATTTTCATAAAACAAATTAAAATATCATTAAAGTAATATATTATATTTTCATACAACAAATTAAAATATCATTAAAGTAATATATTATATTTTCATACAATAAATTATAATATCATTAAAGTAATATATTATATTTTCATAAAACAAATTAAAATATCATTAAAGTAATATATTATATTTTCATACAACAAATTGAAATATCATTCAAGTAATATATTATATTTTCATACAACAAATTAAAATATCATTAAAGTAATATATTATATTTTCATACAACAAATTAAAATATCATTCAAGTAATATATTATATTTTCATACAACAAATTAAAGTATCATTAAAGTAATATATTATATTTTCATACAACAAATTAAAATATCATTAAAGTAATATATATTTTCATACAACAAATTAAAATATCATTAAAGTAATATATTATATTTTCATAAAACAAATTAAAATATCATTTAAGTAATATATTATATTTTCATACAACAAATTAAAATATCATTAAAGTAATATATATTTTCATACAACAAATTAAAATATCATTCAAGTAATATATTATATTTTCATAAAACAAATTAGAATATCATTAAAGTAATATATTATATTTTCATACAACAAATTAAAATATCATTAAAGTTATATATAATATTTTCATACAACAAATTAAAATATTAAAGTAATATATTATATTTTCATAAAACAAATTAAAATATCATTAAAGTAATATATTATATTTTCATACAACAAATTAAAATATCATTCAAGTAATATATTATATTTTCCTGCAACAAATTAAAATATCATTAAAGTAATATATTATATTTTCATACAACAAATTAAAAAATCATTAAAGTAATATATTATATTTTCATACAACAAATTAAAATATCATTAAAGTAATATGTTATATTTTCATACAACAAATTAAAATATCATTCAAGTAATATATTATATTTTCATACAACAAATTAAAATATCATTAAAGTAATATATTATATTTTCATACAACAAATTAAAATATCATTAAAGTAATATATTATATTTTCATACAACAAATTAAAATATCATTAAAGTAATATATATTTTCATACAACAAATTAAAATATCATTAAAGTAATATATTATATTTTCATACAACAAATTAAAATATCATTCAAGTAATATATTATATTTTCATACAACAAATTGAAATATCATTAAAGTAATATATTATTTTTTCATACAACAAATTAAAATATCATTAAAGTAATATATTATATTTTCATAAAACAAATTAAAATATCATTCAAGTAATATATATTTTCATACAACAAATTAAAATATCATTCAAGTAATATATTATATTTTCATACAACAAATTAAAATATCATTAAAGTAATATATTATATTTTCATACAACAAATTAAAAAAAAGTCGAGATATAAAACAAAATGACAACATAATCTATAATGTAATTAAGCATGATTCAAAACCTAAGATTAAAAGATAAAAAGTAAGAGTTTGTCAATTACTATTAATTTAGAAACTAAGATTAAAAAGCTATTCCTTTAAAAAAAAAACTACAATTGAACGATTTTCCAAATCATCTATAACATTTTTAATCCGTAGAGCAGTGTTCTTATATGTTTCATCAGCACTCGAGGATGAACAGCAAGGAACTGAGTGACATAAATTTCCTATAAAGCCTATTTTTTTCATATACAATGTATGAAAGTCCAAATGTTAGAATGGAAACAACCAATAAAGCAAAACTTCGATGCCAACCTTCCACTGCATTATTCACTCCTGAATAATCAGCTCTTCTAGGAGAAGGACACTCCAAAATCAAACCATTGTTCTCTAGTCTTGGGTAGTGCCATAGCCTCTGTACCATGGCCTTCCACTGTCTTGGGTTAGAGTTCTCTTGCTTGAGGGTACACTCGGGCACTCTATTCTATCTGGTTTCTCTTCCTCTTGTTCTGTTAAAGTTTTTATAGGTTATATAGGAGATATTTATTTTAATATTGCTCTTCCAGGAGGACACTCCAAAATCAAACCATTGTTCTCTAGTCTTGGATAGTGCCATAGCCTCTGTACCATGGTCTTCCACTGCCTTGGGTTAGAGTTCTCTTGCTTGAGGGTACACTCGGGCACACTATTCTATCTGGTTTCTCTTCCTCTTGTTCTGTTAAAGTTTTTATAGTTTAAATAGGAAATATTTATTTTAATATTGTTATTATTCCTAAAATATTTTATTTTTCCTTATTTCCTTTCCTCACTGGTCTATTATCCCTGTTGGGGCCCCTGGGCTTATAGCATCCTGCTTTTCCAACTAGGGTTGTAGCTTAGCATTTAATAATAATAATAAAAAAAATAAAAATACATACTCCAAACACTTACGTCAAATCTTGCGGGTCTCCTGAAGCTTCGAGTTGCTCTGCCGATATAAGTGTCTTCAAAATAATCCAGTACCTCATTTGATTCTTCAGGTAAAATATTCTGAAATGACCTCAAAAACTTCAGCTACTTTATCTGGTATATCCTGAATCTTTCTATAAATATTCTGGCTAAAGTGGAAGAATCGCCCTTTGATTTCCGTTTAAGGAAATACTATTAACCCTTTTACCTCCAAAGGACATACTGGTACGTTTTACAAAACTCATCCCTTTACCCCCATGGACGTACCGGTACGTCCTTGCAAAAAAATGCTATAAAATATTTTGAGAAAATTCAGGCATTTTCCAAGAGAATGTGACCAACCTGACCTCTCTCTGACAAAAATTAAGGTTGTTAGAGCAATTAAAAATATATAATGCAAAATGTGCTGGGGAAAAAATAACCCCTTGGGGGTTAAGGGTTGGAAATTTCCAAAGAGCCTTGGGGTAAAAGAGTTATGATGCTATTCATCAAAGCCTTTTTTTTCAAAATCTACCATAATTCCATTAAATTAACCATCTCATCAGTATTTTGAGGCACAGGAAGTGAATTGTGGTGGCTTCGTTGTCTACACTGTCGAAGGTTTTTTTCTCAAATGGCTTACTGTCGGGAGACTTGCTGAAATACTTTTCATCTTTCATCCATACCCTTGTACCAACCGTGTTTCACACAATTGTACATGATTCCTTTTGTATATATTATGCTTGTATCTTCGCTCCTCCCTCGCACTAAAACGAACATGAAAATTCAAGTCTGGTTTTTCCTCTGTAATATTGTCTGTCTTGTGAACTTGTTATGTCCTGTTGCCTTGAGGTTTTGTATATAAGGAGAGTGTTGTACAATAATATAACTCAGTCGTTTCCAATCTGCCTTTGAGTTCACACCCTTACTCGGCGCCGTCACACCCTCAACGCCCTGAGAAATTCGTTGATGAGTCTCTTGTATATCTCTAGCTCTTCTCTTCATGTCTTGCAGTGCTTTAATATTTTCTATTCGGTTCACATTTAGGCCATGTGTATGCTCATACAATTTACTGAGTACTTCATTGTCTTACACTTTTACTTTGGCTTTGCTTTGTGACCTCGAACGCCGTTGTTGGCCAATTCCTTTTGGTTTCAGATAAACATGGCCTTCATAAACTATTTTCCTTCCACCTCTGTTAGAGCTAATAAATTCCATTGGGTTAAGGATTTCATATATTTTCAGACATAAATACAGTGGTAAGATATGGCGAAGAGTTCGCTTGGAAGCATCTTTGCTAACAGACTGATAAGATAAGGCTGGAAAAGAAGCCATAACACAGAAAACTAATGAGAGAATTAGTTTTAAAGTTTCCTAACTGAAGTATTTAACGTAAGATGAGTTATTTCACATTTTAAACAAGTTCTATTCTGAAGTAGTTTGTTTTATTTCTCCTGGTTTAAAAGTCTCCAGATGAAAGTTTTTTTAAGTATTTAAAGGAAACCGTTTGCATAAATGAGCAATCTACTCTTTTAAGCACTCAATGTTCTTCAATTTTATTTCATTTCAATTTCCCTATTGAAAGCTTTTGCTTGTATATATACATTTAAATTTGGTGTTGAGGAATTTTTTCCTCCGGGGTGTTATTACTGGGGGGGATTTTTTCCATGAGAGATTTTTTCCTCGGGGGATTTTTTCTTCGGGGGATTTTTTCTTCGGGGGATTTTTTCTTTGGAGGATTTTTGGGGATTTTTTCCTTGGGGATTTTATCTTCTGGGAATTTTTTCCTCCGGGGTGTTATTGCTGGAGGGATTTTTTCCATGAGAGATTTTTTCCTCGGGGGATTTTTTCTTCGGGGGATTTTTGGGGATTTTTTCCTCGGGGATTTTTTCCTCCGGGGTGTTATTGCTGGAGGGATTTTTTCCATGAGAGATTTTTTCCTCGGGGGATTTTTTCTTCAGGGGATCTTTTCTTTGGAGGATTTTTGGGGATTTTTTCCTCGGGGATTTTTTCCTCCGGGGTGTTATTGCTGGAGGGATTTTTTCCATGAGAGATTTTTTCCTCGGGGGATTTTTTCTTCAGGGGATCTTTTCTTTGGAGGATTTTTGGGGATTTTTTCCTCGGGGATTTTTTCCTCCGGGGTGTTATTGCTGGAGGGATTTTTTCCATGAGAGATTTTTTCCTCGTGGGATTTTTTCTTTGGAGGATTTTTGGGGATTTTTTCCTCGGGGATTTTATCTTTGGGGGATTTTTTCCTCCGGGGTGTTATTGCTGGAGGGATTTTTTCCATGAGAGATTTTTTCCTCGGGGGATTTTTTCTTTGGAGGATTTTTGGGGATTTTTTCCTCGGGGATTTTATCTTCGGGGGATTTTTTCCTCCGGGGTGTTATTGCTGGAGGGATTGTTTCCATGAGAGATTTTTTCCTCGGGGGATTTTTTCTTCGGGGGATTTTTTCTTTGTAGGATTTTTGGGATTATTTCCTCGGGGATTTTATCTTCTGGGAATTTTTTCCTCCGGGGTGTTATTGCTGGGGGAATTTTTTCCATGGGAGATTTTTTCCTTGGGGGATTTTTTCTTCGGGGGATTTTTTAACTCCTTATAAATATAAAATTTTCAATATCAGTGAGGAAAGGAAATAAGGAAATAAATAAATGATGAGATTCACGATTGAGTTTATCAGTATAACTCTGAACTTACTTATGGTTACTACACTTTTTAAGACATTTTAATTGGAGTAGGACAATCATCATCACCATGTTAGCATAATCACACATTTTAATTCAATTTATTACAGATTTTGATGATGATTTAAGGTAGCCTACCACCGTAACATTTTGGGTAGGCCTAGCCTTGCTAGACACTCGCCAACCTATTGAATTCTGGGGTGCCAACTCTTCTAGAAATTCATTCATGTATTCATTGATTCCTATCGACATTCTAGAATGAAATTTAGGTTTTCAAAAGAATAAATACTATACTATGTTCCTCAAAGTAGCATTTATTTAAATAACCAAGTAAAATAATAAGATTTCCACACTTGAACTGGCCAAGTAGGCCTTTTAGTAGAATTTATTTAAATAACCAAGTAAAATGATAAGATTTCCACACTTGAGCTCGCCAAGTAGGCGTACCATAATTGCAGTATTGAGAACTATAAATGAATTTTGATATTTATCAAAGAGGATACTTGTAAATTATTGTTCCGTCAGTACAAATATTTTTTTTATTCTTTTATTTTTTGAGTCTCATGGACAATGTTTCGTTAATCCTTTTTTAAGTAGCCTATAATTCAAGTCAATTTTGTATATAAATTTATCTGTTCACATGATTTTTTAATCTTGATATAGGGGTGTGGTACTTCAGCTGATTAACCCTTTTACCCCCGGGCTCTTTGGAAATTTCCAACCCTTAACCCCCAGGGGGTTATTTTTTCCCAGCACATTTTGCATTATATATTTTTTAAATTGCTCTAACAGCCTTAATATTTGTCATAGAGAGATCAGATTGGTCTCATTCTCTTGGAAAATGCCTGAATTTTCTCAGAAAATTATCAAAAATATGAAAAAAAAAAATTTTATAGCATTTTTTTGCGAGGACGTACTGGTACGTCCATGGGGGTAAAGGGATGAGTTTTGTGAAACGTACCAGTACGTCCTTTTGGGGGTAAAAGGGTTAAACCAGGAAGAGATAGTTATCCTTCCTAACGCCTTGAACTGGTTCTGGCTGGCTGTCTGGCTACGCTTATGTGTATCTGAATCTATCTAATTACTGCATCTCTATTGAACAGTGGTGCCACATATGGGGATTTATCCCTACATTTGGGAATTTATCCCTAGATTTGGAGATTTTTGAATGACTGATGACGATATTCTGTACATATTTCTATAAAGGAGAAACAGAGATGAGTAAACCTTTATATTATTGCAATTAGTTTACTTGGAATTACATGAAGTATAAGTGAGTAATTTTTATATTAGTAAAACATACATGATCAGAAGAAAATACATTTCTGGAAATGGGGATTTTTTGTGTGGTTTTGGGGATTTTTCATACATGATCAGAAGAAAATACATTTCTGGAAATGGGGATTTTTGTGTGGTTTTGGGGATTTTTTCATACATGATCAGAAGAAAATACATTTCTGGAAATGGGGATTTTTGTGTGGTTTTGGGGATTTTTCATACATGATCAGAAGAAAATACATTTCTGGAAATGGGGGATTTTTGTGTGGTTTTGGGGATTTTTCATACATGATCAGAAGAAAATACATTTCTGGAAATGGGGATTTTTGTGTGGTTTTGGGGATTTTTCATACATGATCAGAAGAAAATACATTTCTGGAAATGGGGGATTTTTGTGTGGTTTTGGGGATTTTTCATACATGATCAGAAGAAAATACATTTCTGGAAATGGGGGATTTTTGTGTGGTTTTGGGGATTTTTCATACATGATCAGAAGAAAATACATTTCTGGAAATGGGGGATTTTTGTGTGGTTTTGGGGATTTTTCATACATGATCAGAAGAAAATACATTTCTGGAAATGGATTTTTGTGTGGTTTTGGGGATTTTTCATACATGATCAGAAGAAAATACATTTCTGGAAATGGGGGATTTTTGTGTGGTTTTGGGGATTTTTCATACATGATCAGAAGAAAATACATTTCTGGAAATGGGGGATTTTTGTGTGGTTTTGGGGATTTTTCATACATGATCAGAAGAAAATACATTTCTGGAAATGGGGATTTTTGTGTGGTTTTGGGGATTTTTCATACATGATCAGAAGAAAATACATTTCTGGAAATGGGGGATTTTTGTGTGGTTTTGGGGATTTTTCATACATGATCAGAAGAAAATACATTTCTGGAAATGGGGGATTTTTGTGTGGTTTTGGGGATTTTTCATACATGATCAGAAGAAAATACATTTCTGGAAATGGGGGATTTTTGTGTGGTTTTGGGGATTTTTCTGTGGTTTTGGGTATTTTTCATCATGAGTTTTAGGGATATTTAGACTAACCCATCTGGCAACACTGCTATCGAAGTCTTCAGTCAAGAATGATGGCATCGATATGTTTCGAAAGACGTTCTATTCTCCGAAGTGGAAAGTGAGATGCTGTTGTTATTCGAAGCACACAGATATAATCCTGTAAGATAAAATAATGCGAAAATTATTAGTTTTATTATTACTAGGTAAATAAAACCCTATTTGGAAAAGCATAACTTCAAAAGTTCAAAGTTGGAGCAAATGCTTTTTTGTTGACCAGGCGGACATGAGTCTTTTTATAGTTTATATATGTGACATATTTGTTTTTGACGTTGTTAATAGTTTATATGTGACATGTCTGTTTTGACATTACTTTTTTTAGAATGATTTATTGTTAATTTGTTCTCTTCAGTTATTTATTTCCTTATTTTCTTTCCTCACTGGGCTATTTTTCCCTATTGGAGCCCCTGGGCTTATAGCATCTTGCTTTTCCAATTAGGGTTGTAGCTTGGATAGTAATAATAATAATAATAATAATAATAATAATAATAATAATAATAATAACAGGGAAAATAGCTCAGTGAGGAAAGTAAATAAGAAAATAAACTACGAGAGAAATGATTTGCAATATGAAATATATTAAAAACAGTAACAATATTGAAATAGATCTTCCAGTTATAGATTATAAAATATTAAACAAAACAGAGGAAGAGAAATAAGATAGAATAGTGTACCCTCAAGCAAGAGAACTCTAACCCAAGAGAGTGGAAGACCATGGTACAGAAGCTATGGCACTTTCCAAGATTGGAGAACAATGGTTTGATTTTGGAGTGTCATTCTCCTAAAAAGAGCTGTTTACCATAGCTAAAGAGTCTCTGCTTCCCTTACTAAGAGGAAAGTAGCCACTGAATGATTTTAGTGTAGTAGTCAACCTCTTGAATAAAGATGAATTGTTTGGTAATATAAGTGTTGTCAAGTGGATGAGGACAGAGGAGAATGTGGAAAGAATAGGCCAGGCTATTCGATGGATGTGTAGGCAAAGGGAAAGTGAGCAGTAACCAGAGAGATGGATCCAATGTAGCACTGTCTGGCCAGTCAAAGGACCCCATAACTCTCTAGCGATAGTATCTCAACGGGTGGCTGGTGCACTGGCCAACCTACACACAATATATCAGATTTGTTACTATTTCCATAATGGCAATCTGAAAACAGCCTTTATTATTGCATTCCTCAGGCTTCCCTTCGGTCACGTGACTCAAACGAACTCACCTGTCTGCTTGTGGCGGATTGTGCAGGACTGGGAGCCCAGTTCCTTGCTGATCACGAAGAGTCTGGGGTCGTTGGAGGCAGTTAACCCCAGTCCGTTGCCTGTTCCACTCTGGTTAGGATTAAAAGTTGAAATTTATACTATTATTTTTTTCTTCTATTCAATATCATTGTCAGCATTAGACATTAATAGTGAGCATATCTCTGATTTGTTAGTGTCATCATTATTATCACCATACTGAATATTCTTATTACTATTATCAAAATTATCTAAACGAGAATTTCTTATAAGGTCAGGAGCACACTAGCGACTCTGTGGCGCCACAAAGCCACAGCATCATGTGGCGGGGATGTGGTCTCCCATAGGTTTCCATTGTTTTCAAGTTTTGTCGCGCAAACTAGCGACTGTGGCTCTCTGTCGCTCATCCCCGCCACAGGCGTGGCGTGGCTTCGTGGCGCCACAGAGCCACTAGCATGCTCCCGGCCT